>NC_062569.1:82315226-82618256 GCF_022837055.1 Prionailurus viverrinus | reverse complement strand
ATAACCAAAAAACATTAACAATGCAGATGTGTTTCAATGGGTGGAACGTTAAACAAACTGTGGCAATCCATACCATGGGACTTTACTCAGAAAAAAAAGGGAGAAAGGAAGAAACAGAATGACTTACTGATACACATAACAACTTGGATGAATCTCCAGAGAATTATGCTGAGTAAAAAGCCAACTCCAAAAGGTTATATACTATATGATTCCATTTATACAATATTGTTAAAATTTCAAAATTATATAAAGGGGAAGCATGTTAGTTTCCTAGGGTTTAAGGGGTGGGAGAAGTAAGGCAGGAGGAAAGGGGGTTTCATTATTAAAGGGAAATTTAAGGATCCTTGTGGTGATGGAAATGTTTTCTATTTGGGGTGTATTTATGTTATATTCTGTTTGTGATATTTTACTACAATTTTGCAAGACGTGACCATTGAGGAAGGCTGGATAAAGGGTACATGCGATCTCTTTTTATTATGTCTTCTATTTGGGGATTATATTTAAATTTTTTCTAGATTAACTGAGGTATAAAATTGCATACATTTAAAGTACACAATGTGGTTATTTTATATATATGTTAATATATATATTTATAGTGAAATATTTACCACAATCAAGTTAATTAACACATCCATCACCTTACACAGTTACCTTCTATGTGCGTGTGGAGAGAACACTTAAGATATATCTACTCTCTTAGCAAATTTCAAATATACTATGCAATATTATTAACTATAGTCACCATGATGTACATTATACCCCCCAGAATTTACCTTAGAACTGAAATTTTGGTACCATTTGGCCAACATCTCCCCATTCCATCACCCCCTCCAGCTCCTGACAACCACCATTCTGCTCTGTTTTTGTGAGTTCGACTAATTTTTAGATTCCACATGTAAGTGGATCATATAGTATTCATGTTTCTCTGTTTGGCTTATTTCATTTAGCATTATGCTCTTCTCCAAGTTCATCCATATCTTCATGTTATTTCTGACAACTGCACATGAATATATCCAAAACTATTAAATTTAAAACTATTAAATTTTATTTCAATTTTCAAAAAAAAAATGAGATGCAGTTAATTATGCAAATGCTTATCTTAGAAAGGAAGAAAGATGTATACAAAAAAGGAGGAAAAATCAGTGATCCAAGGTTCAACCTTAGAAAGCTGGAAAAGGAACACCAGCGTAAAACCAAAGTAGGACAGGAATAATAAACAGTAGAAATAAATGAAAATAAAAAAGAGACAAATAGTGAGACATTGACAAAACCAAAACCTAACTATTTTCAAAGAAAAACAAAGTCAACCATCCCCTAAATAAACCAAGAAAAAGGGGAAAATAGGGGTGCCTGGGTGGCTCCATCGGTTAAGGGTCCGACTTCGGCTCAAGTCATGATCTCACGGTTCATGGGTTCGAGCCCCGCATCTGGCTCTGTGCTGACAGCTCCTAGCCTGGAACCTGCTTCAGATTCTGTGTCTCCTTCTCTCTCTGCCCCTCCCCCATTCACACTCTGTCTCTCTCAAAAATAAAATGTTAAAAAAAAATAAAAATTAAAATTAAAAAAAAGGTAAAATAACCAATATCAAAAATAAAGGAGGATTTTTTGCTATTGACTCTACAGATATTAAAAGGATGATGAGAAAATAATATAAACACCATTCTGCCAACAAATCTGACAACTTAGATGAAATGGAAAATAGCCCTAAAAAAATACAACTCACAAAGCTGACACAACAACAAGAAAATCCGAACAGTCTTATATGTACATTTCTAAACCACATTATCAAGAACCTTCACACAGAACTCCATGCCCAAATGGTTTCAAGTGTTAACTCTATTAAAGATTCAAGAATGAAATAATATCAATATCACACAAACTTTTTTCAGAAAATAAAGAAGGTACTGCCAAAATCATTTTATGAGGTTAACATAAGCCTAAAAGTAAAACATGACTAAGACATTGCGAACAATGAATAATTATGACCTAATATCTCTTATGAGCATAGACACAAAAATCTCTAGCAAAATATTATAAAACTAAACAATATAGAAATTATAACATAATATAAACAATTTGATTCCATCCCAGAAATGCAAGATTGGTTTAAGAAATATCAACCCATTTAATTCATTATTTTAACAGAATTTTCTTAAAGTGACTATTTCAATATATGCATTTGACAAAATGCAATACCCATTCATGGTAAAACTCTTAGCAAATAGGAAGAGTTAGAGTGTCATCCAAAATGTATTCCTAACATTATATTTAACAGTGAGAGACTAAACTCTTTCTGATTTAGATCAAGAGAAAAGTAGGGAAGTCCATCTTCTCCATTTCCACTCAACACTTTTATTGGAGATCCTATCATTTGGAATATGGAGAGTAAAAAGCAATAAAACATATAAACTTCAGAAATAAAGAAGTAAAACCATCCTTTTAGGAAATGCTATTTTGCTTACATGTAAAAAAAATCAATAAATCTACAAAACAACTGTTAGAACTAGTAAGTAAACAGGGTTATAGGAGAGAGAGTTAAGATAAAAAATATTTAGCATTTGAATATAACAACACAAATAAATGTAAAATAAAACTCTTAAAAATCCATTATAATAGAAAAACATAACAAAGAGAACCAAAATCTCCATACTAAAAATTAGAAAATATTGTTGACAGAAATTAAAGAATGTTCAAATGAATGGAATGATATATTCTGTTCATGGATTGGAACACTCCATATTGTTAAAATATCAATTCTCCACAAAATGATCTACACATCCAATGCAGTTCCAATCAAAATCTTGCAGACTTTTTTGTTGAATGTGACAAGCTGATTCTAAAACATGTGTAGAACTACAAAGAATCTGATGAAGCACTTTCTTAAAAAGAACAATGTTAGAATAATTAGCATGCTTGATTTTAAGGTTTAAAATGAAGCTACAGAAAAGAAGCCCAGAAGTAGCACAGGGTTAGGCAGACAGAGTAACAGAACACAATCAAGGGTTTAGAAATAGATCCACACAAATATAGTTAGGTTGATTTGTGATAAAGGTGCCAAGGCAATTAAATTCATAAAGAGAAATTCCTTTAAATAAAAGATGCTGGATTAGATTTCCATACAGACTTTTAAAAATTAGATAAAATATCCTTATCTCATATCATATACTGGAAATTATACATAGACCTAAACATGTAACCTAAAATTATAACATTTCTAGAGGGATTAAGGAAGGGTTTCCTAAAACACAGAAAGCATGAGCAATTATAAAAACATTGATAAGCTGAATTTGTTAAAAAACAAAATGCAACTGAGTAAATTTGAAGACCTAATTGAGTATGAAACATTCATGAACCGGGCAGCATCCTATCTAGCAAATAGAAGTGAGTTCCACTGAGCTGCAGAAAAGGAAAGGTTTTTAAAGGTGGGAGAAGGAAATTAATAGCAAAGAATGCATTGTTTTAGATGGTTCAAGGTTACATTCCTCGGGGTTGAAACTGTAGTTAGGTTAGCTATTAAGTCTTGGTTTACTGACGGGGCCTTAAATTAAGTGACTCCGTTTGGGCCTGCGATTTTCTTTTTAACAAACTTAATCAAAACTTAAAACCTTTCTTTCTGGAAACCACTGTTAATAAAACCCAAAGGCAACCCATAGACTAGGAGATAACAATCACAACATGAGACAAAATACCTTCATCCAGAAGATATAAAGACTTCACCTAACTAAAAAATGAAAATGCAAAGAACCCAATAGAAATGGACAGAAGTCTTGAAAAACCACATAATTAGATAAAGGCCAAAAACACGTGTTGGTAAGTGTATACAGCAACTAGAAGACTATCGTGCTGGAGAGAATTACAGCCAATCCTACAAAGCGTGGTCATACTAGAAAGGAAATGTTTGAAGGCGCCAAGGTCATTCCACAGAGAAAACAAGTTAAAAAAAAAAAAAGAAAGAAAAGAAATATCCTTATATCCTAGTACCAATATGACAATTTCTGTTATCTTTTAAAATTTTTTTAATGTTTATTTACTACTGAGGGACAGAGAGAGAGCATGAGCAGGGGAGGGACAGAATGAGGGGAAGACACAGAATCTGAAGCAGGCTCCAGGCTCTGAGCTGTCAGCACAGAGACCAATGCGGGGCTCAAACCCACAAACCGCGAGATCATGACCTGAGCTGAAGTCGGACGCTTAACCGACTGAGCCCCCCAGCTGCCTGTTATTTTTTTCATTCATTGGCCACCATTCTTTCTTCCACAAAGCTAGATGAAGTATTCCCTTATTCTCCTTTGTAAACACCTACTACATTTCGTCATCTTGCTAAGCAGTGGAATTTAATAGCAGTAGCCAAAACATACATTCCTGGCTATGTGCACTTTCAAAAACCTTTTTGATATTTCTATTACAGCACGGTTATAATATTTTACATTTAGCCTATGTGTGTCTATATGCTCCACTAGTTGACTACCAAAAGGATGTATGTTAATTTGTCTTTTTGTCTTTTGTTTTATTCCACAGCACCCATAATGCTTGGCACACAGTAGGTACCATGAGGGGAGGAACAGAGGGATGGAAAGAGAGAGGGAGAGGTTCCATTGTGTAATGGTTAGCACTCTGGACTCTGAAAGAGAGAGGGAGAGAGGGAGGGAAGGAGAAAGGAATGGCATATTTTGTTCAGTCTTTTATTTTAGCTGTTTGAATACTTTTCAGAATCTGAAGTAAACAACATCTCTATCAACTTATGAAGACAGCACAATTTAAAAAAAATAAGTCTGCCTCCCAGAAGCTAACACTGGCCACTGGGTTCATTCTCAAGTAATTATCCAGTTAATTTGACATTTATCCAGAAGACTGGCTCCCAAGTTGAAAGCCGGTTTAGACAATATTAGCAGCTATTTCACAGGGATTTTCACAAGTGTTCATTTGTGCCTGTGTGTGTGAAATTCCTGCTGTGAATTTGGTTTGGGGACCAGCCACGTGCAACATCCCAGCTGAGCCACTGCCTTCCCAAACCAATCTTCCAGCCAAATGCTTAAGTAAACGTGGCTAATTGCTCTAGATTCTCCTCTCAGCCTCCAAACTCACAGCAAGTATGCTGATTCACAACCTTGGGAGTCCCAGCGTAAAACTGCCCCAGGGAATGGAGGGCAAGGAGAGAGGCAAGGAAGAAGAAGACTGCTTCAGACCCACAGGCAGCAGGGGTGTAACAAGCCAGAAACTTACATAAGGCTTATCTTCAGTGACACAGACATGTAGATCTCCATATCTGCTGCCAGAATCCTAGAAGTTTATGCAGAGACCTTAACTGGGTTCAATCATACATAAGATCCCAAAGGTCTCAACAACACCCCACTCTCAAGGCTGTGTCCTTCAAACAGCTCCTATTCTAGGAATGATGGACAAAATATACATGTTCAAGACAGATGACAGGGTGAGGAGCCTCTGATTGCCGATATCCAGCTCATGGGTCAACTGGATGGTCACATCTTCTTCGTGACCTCCTCCAACAGGTAATGTGAACTTTCTGTGGATTCCATACTATGACTGCACAACAGACCAAATGTTTGAGTGCACTTTGTGAACCCCTCTCAATGTACCCTCAAAGTCCCTCTTTTCTGGATGTGCTAGAGTTAATAAGGAAGAGAGAAACTAACTCTGCAGCATATTGCTGACAAGACTTTTATAGTGTTGCCTCAAAATTAGAGTCATAACTTGAAACAGAAAGGGCCAGGCAGTCACTACTTCAGAAATCAAGAAATAAATCAAGAAAATACCCCTATTGTTACTACTTACAAAAACTATTTTTTATTTTATAGTATCCTAACCATATATATAAATTCATGAGATAAAAATATTATACACTCATTATCCAAATAAAGAAAGAGAAGCTAAGAGAACAGAGAAGCATTTGAGTCATAAAGTATATCAATCTGGGATAAGAAGTGACTTTAATGCTCCCCTAGTTGGACCCCACTTTAAAAATGAAGGAAGAAGCTTAAGGGAAATAATAAGTATTATTGTATTAGTGAAATAATGAAATTGCTATCTTTGCTACAGAAACACAAATACTGATTGCACTTGTAAGAGGGACAGGCTAATCTAGGCTCCATATGAGAGTTTAGCCTGAGCGACACTCATAACAACTTTGCAGTTGCTGTTATTCTGCCTAGAAATACCCTTTCTTAGATACTTACATGGTTTTATACCACCTCACTTCATTCATGTTCTTCTTTGCTCAACAAATGTCACTCCCTAAGAGGGTATCCCTAACACCCATTTCAAAATAACAGCCTCTGTCCCTTTCTACCCCTTATTCCATTTTACTTTTTTTTATACCACTTATCACATCCTAACATCATAGCTTTTTTTTGACTGTTTCTTTGTTTTAAGTAGGCTTCATGCCCAGCATGACGTCCACCATAAGGTTTGACCTCATCACGCTGAGATCAAGACCTGGGCTGAAATCAAGAGCCGGAAGCTTAACTTGACTGAGCCACCCAGGCACCCCTTAATATCATAGTTTGTATTTATTTGCCCACCCATTAATTTTCTATACCCTCTTTAGAATGTAAGTGTTGTGAAATGGTAGGGACTTTGTATCCCTGGCCCCTTACGATGGTGCCTCATACAGATTAAATGCTCAGTGACAATAAGTGGAATTAATGGATAGTTGAGTTCTCTGTGTAGCTCATAAAGGTCACTGTTTATAACATTGCACTCTAACACTATCTCCCTATGTCCTATGCATGTAAGCACAAACAAACACACAGCACCTACACTAACACACCTGCACAATGGCACACACATGTAAGAATTTTTGTCTTTTAAGAAATTCAGGGGGCGCCTGGGTGGCGCAGTCGGTTAAGCGTCTGACTTCAGCCAGGTCACGATCTCGCGGTCCGTGAGTTCGAGCCCCGCGTCGGGCTCTGGGCTGATGGCTCGGAGCCTGGAGCCTGTTTCCGATTCTGTGTCTCCCTCTCTCTCTGCCCCTCCCCCGTTCATTCTCGGTCTCTCTCTGTCCCAAAAATAAATAAACGTTGAAAAAAAAATTTTTTTAAAAAAGAAATTCAGGAAACATGAAGTGTCAAGATTTCCACCAGGTTCTATACCTTTGGGTGCAGTATGCTATGGAAAGGAAATGGGCTCAAGGCGTACTCTCTGCCTTCAGAGAACCCACTGCCTGGGTATAATGAAGGAGCAGAACATTTCCACTGATGCTGGCTCAACCTTCATTGACTGCTTAACTCTACAGTTTTTGATGACATGGAAGTATAAGCGATTACACAGATAACAATGTATTACCTTACATTTTGAAAAAAGATCTGGAAAGTTTTGCACAAGATGTTTTAGAAGAGATAAATGAGCAACATTTAAGTCACTACAGAAGCTTGGAGAAAGACATTCCTGATAGAGAAACAGATGTCCAAGTTCCTAAAGGACTAAATATGTGGAGGCAAGTTCATTGAATGAATGTGGGTGGTAACTTTTGGCAATATTTGAGTGCCATCCACAGACGTTTGGAATTTGTTTTCTTGCTAATGAGACACCATTGATAATTTTTGCCTAGGGGAGAAACATGAAACGTCAATTTTGCAGTATTTATTTAACATCAGGCATCATCCTAAGAAACTGATACTGATATGTTATTTTATTTAATCCTTTCAATATGTCTGAGAATAAGACTGCTGAGTTGAGAAAGCAGATTATCAGAAAAGATTAATAACCTGAAAGGGTAAAGAAGGTTGTAAGTGCAAAGAATCGTTTTAAAACAAGTCTTCTGATTTAGGGGTTCAGGGATTTTTTCCATTCTGCCTACTCTGAGTCAATCTCTAGTTTAAAAAATTACTTTGGAGGCATTATTTATAAGAATTTAATGAGAAAAAGGATCTAGTTATGGAGTTCATTTAGAAATCTTCTGGAAAAAAAATATTAAAGGGGAAGAGATCAGGGGAAGGGGGGATGAAATAATGAGAGCCTGAACCAGAACAGAGGAATGGAAATGTAAGGGCAGATGGGGTAGATAGTGTGAGGTTATTACATAGACCACTGGACAAGTGGGTACTTCCCCTCTGAGGCAGTTAAGTTTTGAAGAAGGAAATCAAAGTAAATTGCATTTCATTATTATTTATTTATTTGGTCGACTAGCTTAAGGGAAGAAAAATGAAAATAGCAGTCAAATGTAAAAGCAGGTGCCAAGAAAGACTTTTAAAAGAAATGGGCACTGTATTTTTTTCCTTCTCTTTCTTAAAAAAGAGACATAAAAGCTTTCAGTGTTTGTAGGTTTCCAAATCCACCCACTTACACCTGTTCAGAAACATCTGTTTTCTTGTAAAATGGAAACTGCAAAAAAATAAAAAGGCCAGCTAATAATAACATGGTAAGGAGAAAAACTTTTTGTTAGTTTATTTAATTTTATTTGATTTTTCTAGGCTAAAAAAATTTTTTTATTTGATTTTTAGAATGACATGTTCTTAGAAATAAACTATACATTACTGGTTAGATCTAATCAGATTTCAATTCCTTGCATTTCCTTATTTGCAAATGTAGTTAGTGAAGCCATTATTTCCATATAGTTTTATAGAAATGTGGATATTATCAGTATTTTATGTCATTGTTTTAATTTATTAAGATTTGGAGAGATACATATATTTATATATGCCATAAAATATATTCTAAGATATATAGAGAAAAAGAGAGACAAACAGAAACAGAGAGAGAATAAATTCCATTATCTCAGATTCAAAACTGCTAATATATTTTATTTTAGGTCTGCACTCTCTAAATAAATGGTAATCTAGCACAACAATGAATCAGCAAGTGAACTTCTAGCTAAGAAGATGGCATATTTGACTGAAGAAATGAGTGAAGGAGATAGCCATACTAAAAGCAGGAGAGAAACCATTCCAGACAAAGTTAATAATAAGAGTAAAGATTCTGAGTGCAGAATAAGCCTGGAATTTTCCAATGGGTAGAAAAGTTCAGCATGAAAGAAGTGACAGAAGCAGTGAGAGGGGCCACTGGAAAGGTCAGCAGGAATACTATCATGCATGACTTGGAGGCCATGGGAGAAATACTTTTTCTATTTACAATGGAAATTGATGGGAGTATTTTATTCAAGAGAGTAAGAAGTCCAATATGTTTCTAAAAGTATAGTCTGATGACTCTGTGGATAAACAATGGAGTTTATGTCTCTAAATTCATATTTAATTGGTTCATGTTGCACATGAATTTCCCTTATTTTAAAAAAGGAACATTCCTAAACCAGAATTTCCTTTATTTTAAAAAAAGCAAAAAGTAATCTGAGGTGTTCTGAATAATGATTAATCTGATAAAGTAAAATATAAAAACTAGAATTTTTTTATTCAATACACAATGGTTTTTAGTATCAAATTTTCCTTTAGTTATTAATAGCCATTTTACCCATAAGAGAATATTGACAATATAATATTTATGCCAAACACAATTGCTCATTTATGTGATTTATTCTTTATGAAAGCTTCTTACTGTCTTATTGTATCATATATCTGATTTTAAACTCATTGAAGTGTTGTTATTTTAGCAGAGGTTTTATTTAAGGAATATGTCATATATAAAACTTTCTACAAAATCAGGTCATTATAAACACATAAGTGTTTGAGTTATTTTATTTCCCATGTACATGAGACTGAGGTTATAGGTTTCTTTGTAAGTAAAAGAAAACTGAGCCATTTGATAGTAAACATGGCTAATGCTTTTAAATAAAGCCTGTTCTCAATCTAGAGAAATGCCTATTTACTTGGAATTATATGAACAGTTTACATTTTCTGCTAAAGTATGCTCGAATTCTGCTAAAGTAGTACTCTTGTAATGAGATAGTCTACATTAAGCTCTAATAATAGTTTGCCGCATGATCATCCCAATGATAATGTGTGTAATTTATCACACCTGCCATCAAAGGAGCTCTAAGAATTTCACAAACAGCCTCTCATTAATCTATTCATTTAGCTCCTTGCCTCTTGGAAGTTTCTAAAGCTTTTTAAGAAATTATGCACCAACTATGGTCAAGAGAAAGGTTTTGTAGCATTCAGGAATAAAGAAATAGAGTGAGCTAAAGGATCACAAAGATGATAAATTCCAAGTGAACCTATCTGGAGAACCATCACAATCAAATATATGATAGATTCTTGTTTTGTTAAGTTGATTTGAGGATTAACACAACAATCTGCACAACCTGAACCACAGAATTTAGCAAGTATGCCAAACAAAGAGGTGAACTGGGAGAGAAAGAAGCCAAGGTAGGCAGGGAGTTGTTTTGCTTTCAGAGAGAGGATGGAGACGGGGGGGAGAGTACAGGAAAAGCAACCCCTCTAAAAGCAGCTGTAGAGAAAGTGGAAAAGTGGAAACAGCCACAGTGATTGAACTAAAAAGGGAGAAAGGAGAAAGGGGAGGGTTTAAATTCCATTAAGACTCTATAAACAGGGGGAGCACAGAGTCTGAAAATACACAGCTAGATCCCTGGTAGTGCTCTGGTGAGAAGGGAAAATCCACAGGAGCAAAGTGAAGTTTGGGGGTCCTCGGGCCACAGGGGAGAGGCAGTCATTCCTCTGCTGGAAGGGCATTTGGTAGAGGCTGTGCAGCCACCTCGTCCCAGCAGACTCCACAGAACAACTACATTCACTGGTGCTGGAACAATGTTGTTAAGGGTGAATGAAGCCTGGTGCCAGATATGTGTTGTGTTTTTCCATAATCCCTGAAACACTGCTGCTACACAATCCTGTGAACTTTTTCTAGGGCGGGCTGACACCCAGCCACAGTCTCTGGGCATTGGCAGCAGCATGGTCCCACGAATGTTCCTGGGTGCTACCAGCGTCCAGCCATTGCTCAGTGAGGCCCCCCCTAAGACAGTCTGAGCAGGTCAAAGTCACAGTCCCTTAGAAGTGAGGGGTCAGAAACACACCTGCATCTGAGATAAAACTCAGGAGGGAGGCGCTGCCTGGCAACCTGATGGCTTGATCATAGTGTAAAACCAGGGAGTGGATGGAAGCTGGAAACAAAGGACAGTGTGTGACTGCTGATGGGGGAAGAACAGAGTTCCCATACTACAGACTGGGTAGCTGGGTGATGCCATTTTCACCCCTGAGGCATATGTGCATACACACCTACAGGCGCCACAACAATCCACTCCAGTAAGCTAAGCAGTGCCATCTAGTGGAGAAAGGAGACATTACATGAAGCCCTGCCCAACTGGGCCAACCTCGCTCTTCAAGAACACCCCAAGTCTCTCCGCCTGCTTAGTTTACGGACTATAAAGTGTCTCAGAATTTGACTTATAGGGTAAAATGATGTAATTTCAATCGTATTTCAGTCTGTTTGCCGGTCCATCTATTCAATTTTTTTCTTCTTTTTCTTGAATCCAGAAAGAGAATAAAATTATTTTTACTTTCAATTTTTATTAAAAACATTTTTAATTTTTCATACTATATTTTTTACTTTCTCATAAATTTTTCAAATTCTATTTTACTTATATCATTTCATTTTATTCTATTTCATTGTATTCATTTTTTTCCAATTTTCGAAAGTTTTACTTTTTTTTCTGTTTTCCCTTTTTTCTCTAATCTATCAAGCTCCTTTCAACAACCAGATCAAAACACACCTAGGAGATAACATCATTGATTTGATTTGTGTGTGTGTGTGTGTGTGTGTGTGTGTGTGTGTGTGTTGTTTTTATTTTAATTTTAATTTGTTTTAATTAATTATTAATTCCTTATTATTAATTCCTTATTAATTCCTTTTTTTCCTTCAAAATGACAAAACAAAGGAATTCACACCAAAGAAAGAGCAGGAAGAAACAACAGTGAGGGACTTAACACAGATACAAGCAAGATGTCTGAATCAGAATTTAGAATCATGATAATAAGGATACTAGCTGGGGTCGAAAATAGATTAGATTAGAATCCCTTTCTGCAGAGATAAAAGAAGTAAAAGCTAGTCAGGAAGAAATGAAGAATGTTGTAACTCTGCTGCAATCTCAAATGGATGTCACAGTGGCAAGAATGGATGAGGTAGAGCAGCGAATGAGTAATATAGAGGACAAACTTATGGAAAATAATGAAGCAGAAAAAAAGAGGGAGACTAAGGCAAAAGGGAATGATTTAAGAATTAGAGAAGTCAGTGACTCATTAAAAGGAACATCAGAATCATAGGGGACCCAGAAAATGAAAAGAGAGAAAAAGGGCAGAAAGGTTATGTGAGCAAATCACAGTGTAAAACTTTCCTAACTTGGGGAAAGACACAGACATCAAAATCCAGGAAGAACAAAGGACTCTCACAGGATTCAACAAAAACCGACCATCAATAAGGCATATCATAGTCAAACTCACCAAATATTCAGGCAAGGAAAGAATCATGAAAGCAGCAAGGTAAAAAAGTCTTTAACCTACAAGGGAAGACAGATCAGGTTTGCAGCAGATCTACCCACAGAAACCTGCCAGGCCAGAAAGAAGTGGCAGGATATATTCAATATGCTGAAAAGAAAAATATGCAGCCAAGAATTCTTTATCCAACAAGACTGTCATTCAAAATATAAGGAAGATTAAAAGTTTCCCAAACAAAAATTAAAGGAGTTTTTGACCACTGAATCAGCCCTGCAAGAAATTTTAAGGGGGACTCTCTCAGGGGAGAAAAAATGAAAAAAAAAAAAAGACCAAAAGCAACAAAGACTAGAAAGGACCAGAGAACACCACCACCAGAAACTCCAACTCTACAAGAAACATAATAAACTCATATCTTTCAGTACTCACTCTAAACGTCAGTGGACTAAATGCTGCAATCAAAAGACACACAGTAACAGAATGGATAAGAAAATAAGATCCATCTATATGCTGTTTACAAGAGACCCACTTTAGACCTAAAGACACCTTCATATTGAAAGTAAGGGGATGGAGAACCATCTATCATGCTAATGAGTCAACAAAAGAAAGCCAGAGTAGCCATACTTACATCAGACAATCTAGACTTTTAAAATAAAGACTGTACCAAGAGATGAAGAAGGGCATCATATCATAATTAAGGGGTCTATCCACCAAGACATAACATTTGTAAACATTTATGCTCCAAAGGTGGTAGCACTCAAATATAGAACTCAATCACACACATAAATTCATTGATAACAACACCATAATAGTAGGTGACTTCAAACCCCACTTACAACAATGGACAGATCATCTAATCAGAAAATCAACAACTAAACAATGGCTTTGAATGACACAATGGACCAGATGGACTTAACAGATATATTCAGAACATTTCATCCTAAAGCAGCAGAATATACATTCTTCTCCAGTGCACATGGAATGTTCTCCAAAATAGATCACATACTGGGACACAAATTAACCCTAAGTAAGTACAAAAAGATCGAGATCATACTGAGCATATTTTCAGACCACAACGCTATGAAACTCGAAATCAACCACAAGAAAAAATTTGGAAAGATAGCAAATACTTGAAGACTAAAGAAAATCCTACTAAAGAATGAATGGGCTAACCAAGAAGTTAAAGAGGAAATTAAAAGTGCATGGAAGCCAATGAAAATGATAACACCACAACCCAAAACCTCTGGGACGCAGCAAAGGTGGTCATAAGAGGAAAGTACATAGCAATCCAGACCTTCCTAAAGAAGGAAGAAAGGTCTCCGATACACAACCTAACCTTACACCTTAAAGAGCTGGAAAAACAACAGCAAATAAAACCCCAAACCAGCAGAAGACAGGAAATAATAAAGATTAGAGCAGAAATCAATGCTATCAAAATAAAAAAAAATAGTAGAACAGAGGCGCCTGGGTGGCGCAGTCGGTTAAGCGTCCGACTTCAGCCAGGTCATGATCTCGCAGCCTGTGAGTTCGAGCCCCGCGTCAGGCTCTGGGCTGATGGCTCAGAGGCTGGAGCCTGTTTCCGATTCTGTGTCTCCCTCTCTCTCTGCCCCTCCCCCGTTCATGCTCTGTCTCTCTCTGTCCCAAAAATAAATAAACGTTGAAAAAAAAAATTAAAAAAAAATAGTAGAACAGATAATGAAACCAGAAGCTGATTCTTTGAAAGAATTAAGAAAATTGATAAGCCACTAGCCAGTTTGAACAAAAAGAAAAATGAAAGGACCCAAATAAATAAAATCAAGAATGAAAGAGGAGAGACCACAACCAACACAGCAGAAATAAAAACAATAATAAGAGAATATTATGAGCAATTATATGCCAATAAAATGGGCAATCTGGAAGGAGTGGAAAAATTACTAGAAACATATAACCTATGAAAAATGAAAGAGGAAGACATAGAAAATTTGAACAGACCCATAACCAGTAAGGAAATTGAATTAGTAATCAAAAATCTCCCAAAAAACAAGAGTCCAGGGACAGAAGGCTTTCCAGGGGAAATCGACCAACTATTTAAGAGGAGTTAACACCTATTCTATTGAAGGTGTTCCAAAAAATAAAAATAGAAAGAAAACTTCCAAACTCTTTTTATGAAGTCAGCATTACCTTGACTCTAAAACCAAAGACCCCACCAAAAAGGAGAACTATAAACCAATTTCCCTGATTAACATGGATGCAAAAATCCTCCACAAGATATTAGCCAACTGGATCCAACAATACATTAAAAAAATTATTCACCACAACCAAGTGGGATTTATACCTGGGATGCAGGGCTGGTTCAATATCCACAAAACAATCAATGTGATTGATTCATCATATCAATAAAAGAAAGGATAAGAACCACATGATTCTCTCAATAGATGCAGAGAAAGAATTTGACAATATACACCATCCTTTCTTGATTTAAAAAAACCCTTAGGAAAGTAGGGAGAGTAGGATCATACCTCAAGATCATAAAAGCCATATATGAAAGATCCAACACAAATATCATTCAATGGGGAAAAACTGAGAGCTTTCCCCCTAAGGTCAGGAATGAGACAGGGATGTCCACTCTCGCACTGTTACTCAACATAGTATTGGAAGTCTTAGCCTCTGCAATCAGACAACACAAAGAAATAAAAGGCATCCAAATTGGCCAGGAGGAGGTCAAACTTTCACTCTTTGCAGATGACATGATACTCTGTATGGAAAACCCAAAAGATTCCACCAAAAACCTGCTAGAACTGATCCATGAGTTCAGCAAAGTGACAGGATATAAAATCAATGCACAGAAATCGGTTGTATTCCTATACACCAATAATGAAGCAACAGAAAGAGAAATCAAGGAACCACTCCCATTTACAATTGCACCAAAAGCATAAAATACCTAGGAATAAATTTAACCAAAGAGATGAAACATCTATACACTGAAAACTATAGAAAGCTTATGAAAGAAATTGAGGAAGACACACACACACACACACACACACACACACACACACACACAAAATGTAAAAAGATTCCATGCTCCTGGATAGGAAGAACAAGTATTGTTAAAATGTCAATACTACCCAAAGCAATCTACATATTCAATGCAATCCCTATCAAAACAACACCAGCATTCTTCACAGAGCTAGAATAAACAATCCTAAAATTTGTATGGAACCAGAAAAGACCCTGGATAGCCAAAGCACTCTTGAAAAAGAAAACCAAAGCAGGAGGCATCACAATCCCAGACTTCAAGCTACACTACAAAGCTGTAATCATCAAGACAGTATGGTACTGGCACAAAAACAGACATTCAGATCAATGGGACAGAATAGAGAACTCAGAAATGGACCCACAAATGTATGGCCAACTAATCTTTGACAAAGCAGGAAAGGCTATCCAATAGAATAAAGACAGCCTCTTCAGCAAGCGGTGCTTGGAAAACTGGACAGTGACATGCAGAAAAATGAACCTGGACCACTTTCTTGTATCATACACAAAAATAAACTCAAAATGGATGAAAGACCTACTGTAAGCCATCAAAATCCTCGAGGAGAAAGCAAGCGAAAACCTCTTTGACCTTGGCCGCAACTTCTTACTCAACACATCTCCAGAGGCAAGAGAAACAAAAGCAAAAATGAACTATTGGGACCTCATCAAAGTAAAAAGTTTCTGCACAGCGAGGGAAACAATCAGCATAAATAAAAGGCAACCAACAGAATGGGAGAAGATATCTGGAAATGACATATCAGATAAAGGGTTAGTATCCAAAATCTATAAAGAACTTATCAAACTCAACACCCAAAAAACGAATAATCCAGTGAAGAAATGGGCAAAAGACATGAATAGACACTTCTCCAAAGAGGATATCCAGATGGCCAACTGACACATGAAAAAATGTTCAACATCACTCATCATCAGGGAAACACAAATCAAAACCACAATGAGATACCACCTCACACCTATCAGAATGGCTAAAATGAACAACTCAGACAATGATAGATGTTGGTGAGGATGCAGAGAAAGAGGATCTCTTTTGCACTGTTCGTGGGAATGCAAACTGGTGTAGCCACTCTGGAAAACAGTATGGAGGTTCCTCAAAAAACTAAAAATAGAACTACCCTACAACCCAGCAATTGCACTACTAGGCATTTACGCAAGGGATACAGGTATGCTGTTTCAAAGGGGCACATGCACCCCAATGTTTATACCAGCAGTATCAACAATAGCCAAATATGGAAAGAGCCCAAATGTCCGTTGGTAGATGAATGGATAAAGAAGGTGTGGTATATATATGTAATGGAGTATTACTCATCAATCAAAAAGAATGAAATCTTGCCATTTGCAACTACGTGGATGCAATTAGAGGGTATTATTCTAAGAGAAATTAGTCAGAAAAGACAAATATCATATGACTTCATTTATATGAGGATTTTAAGATACAAAACTGATGAATGGATAAGGGAAGGGGAAAAAATAATATAAATACAGGGAAGGGGACAAAACATAAGAGACTCTTTAAAAAAAATTTTTTTAACGTTTATTTATTTTTGAGACAGAGAGAGACAGAGCATGAATGGGGAGGGTCAGAGAGAGGGAGACACAGAATCCAAAACAGGCTCTAGGCTCTGAGCTGTCAGCACAGAGCCCGACGTGGGGCTCGAACTCACGGACCAGGAGATCATGACCTGAGCCGAAGTCAGACGCTTAACCAACTGAGCCACCCAGGCGCCCCAAGAGACTTTTAAATATGGAGAACAAACAGAGGGTTACTGGAGAGGTTGTGGGAGGGGGGATGGGCTAACTGGGTAAGGGGCATTAATGAATCTGCTCCTGAAATCAATGTTGCACTATATGTCAACTAACTTGGATGTGAATTAAAAAAAAAATGCTAAAATAAATTTTAAAAAAAGATTCTCTCTCCTCTCTCCCTCTGTCCCTTACCCCCTAAAATAAATAAATAAATAAACTAATTACTGAAATAAAAAATAAAATAAATAAAATAAAATAAAATAAAATAAAATGAATTGGAGAGGCTTCTGTAGAGAAACTTCCTTACCTGCCTTTGTTCGAACTCAGCCAAAACTTTTGGACTGGGCAAAACAGCATTTGTTTTATGGAACTATTTGAGAATTTAGCTGGACAATGAGCATCCTGATCAGAAGACCGCTGGTTGTGGAATAGTTAAGTAATGCATGCCAGGGATAGTTTCATTTGTTAACACTAATAGAATAGTCAATCAATGTGTAACCAAAAGCAGCTGATTCTGCCAAATGACCTTTTTTTTCTTTTATCCAAGTCACATAATTGACCCCCTTCCTTCTTCCTCCTAAAAGAACCCCTGCTTTCACCCTACAAGCAGAAAAACTATTGGGGTTTCTATCTGAATCTGTTTCTCAAATTGCAATTCTTTGATCCCAAATAAATGCTTGTTTGCCTCTCATTGTCGTTCTTTATTTTTCACGATGGTATTTTGCATAAAATGTTAGGCTAGCTGAAATTTAACAAACAGCAAATAATTGCTCTTTAATCTTATGATCTCTTCATGTATCTATTTATGTCACCAGATTACTGATTTTGTAAGCACTCATAAAACACTTTCATTTGACAGAAGTTATATAATTTTCACAAAACACTAACCCTTAATCCAAGATTTATAATCAAGGATAATAATAAAAATATTTTAAAGGACTAGAAAAAGGAAGAGATGAGTAGACAGAGTACAAAGGATTTATAGGGCAATGAAAATACTCTGCATGATACCATAATGATGGATTCATGTAGTTGTACATTTGTCCAAACCTACAGAATGTACAACAGCAAAAATGAACCATAACGTACACAATGGTGATTATGATGTGCCAATGTAGCTTTCTCAACTGTAACAAATGTTCCACTTTGGTGGGGGATATTGATAATGCAGGAGATTATGCATGTGTGGGGATGGGGTGTATATGGGAAATTTCTGTACCTTCCTCTCAATTTTGCTATGCACCTAAAACTGCTCTAAAAAAATAAAGTCATAGGCAACTAGGCCTTTCAGCCAGTGGGCAGGTGCAGGGCTCCACCTGTAAAGTAGATCCTCAGGAAAGTTGCCAGATCGCAGTGAAGGTGATCGAACACCTGGTTCATCTAGTGCTTGGGGACTTCAGCAACCAAGAGGCTAGGGCTCTGCCAAAGAAAGCCATCACAGGGTGCCTGGGTGGCTCAGTCAGTTGAACATCCAACTCTGGCTAAGGTCATGATCTCATGGTTTATGAGTTCAAGCCCTGCATCAGGCTCACTGCTGTCAGTGCCGAGCCCACCTCAGTCCTCTGTCTCCCTCTGTCCATACCCCTCCCTTGCTTTTTCTCAATTTCAAAAATAAATAAACAGTTTTTGAAAAAAGAAGAAGAAAGCTATCACCTTTTCAGGCCAGCTCTGAACCATGGACACAGACAGGGTAGAGCCCATGAAGTCAGTACTGGAGGACAGATGTCTATACTTGAGATCCAACAATGTGGTAGAAGGCAACTGTGCTGAAAACCTACCACAAAACTCCCATCAAGTTATGGAGAAGTATTTTTGTCTCCTCCCCACAGGAAATATTCCTTTGTCACAACTGGATGAACAAGAGACCTTCTTACATGGCTATGTAGCTATTCTGGGAAAGAATACCCTGTGAACATGTGGAAGTGTGACTCTAGTACTCTATTACTATGAACACTAATGTTCTCACTTCCTTCAGTCACCTGAAAAAAGGTGATGGTTAAGTATTTTTTAGTAACTAACTCTTCTGAAGAGAAGAGTTGGGAAAGATGTAGCCAAAAAAAGGCAATGAATTCCTAATCCTAATGGAAGTAAAAGGACTGTCGACTTCCAAGGAAATGGCTCAAGTATTTACCCACAGTCTATTTAGTATGGAAGCTGTTCTCCTCCTTAATCTCCCCTCAGAACAACTGTCTGCTAAGCTGCATTTAAGTGAATTTAAGTAACTGTGGACATTGCATCTGATTGCTAAGTGACAACCTGAATTTTCCTTTTCTAGTAATTGTTTCATGGACCTGAGCAGCCTTTTATCTTTACCAAACACACTTGAATTTGTTCTTGGGTACCCTCTTTGTTCTGAACAGAGGGTGAACTTTCTATGAAGGTCTGAAAAGTGTTCAGTAGACTACAGTTTGAGAAATCCTACCCTGGAACCATCCACCATGCCACAAGGTTATACAGGCAAAAGAGATTCTATAGTTTTCCTTCCTGAAACCTACAGTTTTCCTTTCTGAAACACAAACTTATCATAAAAATAGCCCTAGGATATCTAACAATAATGTAGTGTAAACTAAAATTTTTAAAAGGGTAGATCTTGTGTTAAATATTCTTACCACATATAATAAATAATAAAGAAGAGAAGAAAGTTGACCAAGTGATGGATATGTTTGTGGCCTTAATGATGATGATGGTTTCATGTATGTTCACTTAACCCCAAACTCATGTAGTTGCATACAGTAAGTACAGCTTTTTACAGGTCAATTATGCTTCAATATTTTTAATAAAATATTAATTAAAAGAGATCTAAAACATACTTTAAGGGTAAAATAAATAGTCACCTTGATTTAAGAAAACGAAGTAGTTAAAAACAGATACAGTTATGGTTTATGTTTACAAAGAACAATTCCCATAACAAAAATAATTTAACTTTACGAAAACATTCCCTATAGGATTTGTACAGTCATCACTTGATTTAACCCTACTTAAATTTCATATTCTGTTTTACAATATTATTTAAAGCTCAAATGATAGGGAATAATTTATACTGAAAAAATATTTAAATTCTTCTTTAAAAGTAATAAGTTTGGATGCAGTTAAGAAGCTACAAAGCTTTTTGAGAACCTAGTTGTGAGCAGATGTAAGCAATTAATTATGTAAATGTTAAATCAAGCATCCATCTATAGGTGAAGAGGTTTAGACAGAATAAAATGTCCTGTTAATTAGAAAAGGACTGTCCCATTTGGAAATGGCATATGTTGATATGCTTTCTGAATGAATAAATTAAATTATAGTGTCTACTTGTTTGCTTAATATGTTGCTTAAACCTGTCTCAGATTTAGCAGAGAGTATGCCTTCCTTATTGTCTATGGATATCACAATTGTCTTCAGAAGAAACTACACAATAACCCAAAATTTAAGTAATTCTTGGGATTGTCTGTAAGCCTAAGGATATTTGATCCCAAAGAATATTACCTGTAAAGAGAATATTTAACAAACACCTGTGTAGACATCCCTCTGTCATCATTTAGGCAGTTTACCATGATGTTATAAAAAAGTAATATTTATCATGAAACATAACATTGCAGGTCAGGTTGAGTTCACTGGATGTTCCTCTTGCATTCCTTTGCTCTCCATCTCAAAAGATTCTAAATAGGCCTAATTTTGCATTTGTCAATGGCATTCATGGTTGTATATATTTACCTCTATATTTACTTTCATTAGAAATGAACTGTATTATTTGTATGCTTTAAGCTTTATGTAAATGCTATCGTGCTATACATATTTTTTTGTAACTCGTTTTTTTTGTCATGATCTTGTGTTCTTTGATATTCATCTTCGTTGATGTATGTAAATGCAGTTCGTTTACATTGCCCTGTAGTACATCACATTATGGATATATTATAATGTGCTCATCAGTTCACCAAACGGCAAATATTCAGATGTTCTTCTATCATAATATAACAATGTTCCCTTCTGTTTAGTCTTTTAATCATATGTATGTTTCTCTGGAAATTGTTTTCACATTTAACTTTACCAGATATTGCCAAATTGATTGAAGTGTATTTACCACTGTATGCTCCACCGTTTGTTTGGTTTCATTCTTTTTTTTTTTTTAATTTTTTTTTTAACATTTATTTATTTTTCGAGAGACAGAAAGAGAGCATGAGCAGGGGAGGTGCAGAGAGAGAGAGACACAGAATCAGAAGCAGGCTCCAGGCTAGGAGCTGTCAGCACAGAGCCCGATGCGGGGCTCGAACCCATGAACCGTGAGATCGTGACCTGGGCCAAAGTTGGTCGCCTAACAGACTGAACCACCCAGGTGCCCCTTGTTTGGTTTCATTCTTAACTACACATATTTTTCTCAGGTTTTATTTTTGCATGATGTAGGTGAAATATTATTTTCTAAGTATAAATTATCCTATTTTCTAGGAAGTATGAACTTTCATTGTTACTTGACCAATTAGTTATCCTCTGATATGACTGACCCTTCACCATCTTGTCTTAGATTGTTTTTATTTTTCTTATAGATTTCTAAGATATAAATATATTCTGGGTGAAATATTAAGTAGCAACAAAAGCTTATAGACTTTTAGGAATGAATATACAGAAGTTTACAAATCTTTACTGATAAATATAAAATCTTATTAAAATACATTAAGTAAGACAAAAATATATGGAAAGATATTTTTTTGAACTGTATTAAAGACAAAGCATCATAAAAGCGTCAATTTTCTCCAGAGAAATCTATCAATTCATTACAATTCTAATACAAATCTAAATAGTATTTTTTCAGTTGATACTTGATAAACTGATTTTAAAATTCATATTGAGGGATTCTTGGGTGCCTCAATCTGTTAATTCTCTGACTTGTGATTTCGGCTCAGGTCGTGATCTCATGGTTCGTGGGATCAAGTTGAGCATAGAGCCTGCTTAAGATTCTCTTTCTCCCTTTCTCTCTACCCCTCCCTTGCTCTCTCTCTCCCTCTTTCTCTCTGCCCCTCCCCTCCTCATACGCACCCATGTGCACTCTCCCTCTCAAAATAAATAAATAAACATTAAAAAAAATAAAATTCATATTGAACACGAAGAAGCAAAACTAAACAGGAACATTTTACAGAAGAAAAACAAGCTAGAAAATGTATTAGCCACCATTCATGCACCACTCCAGGTCCTTGTGGCCTCCTAGGCTCTTGTTTCAGCTACTTTGAGGCATCTCACTATGCATGTGCTCCACCCTGACCATACCTCAGCTCAGGACTTGCTATAGTCTTGCCTCCTGCCTCAGCGTTTCCTTGTTCATTCCAAGCTTCCTCAACTCCAATACACAGACAACACAAACACAAGAATAAATGCTGGATAAATAAATCTATTCCCTTTTCCCCCCTGCATGAACTGTAGAGACTCAGTGAGGCTCCAGGGTACTGCTTATTGAAATTGTCATATATATCCAACAATCAGTTACACCTAAGGGCTCACTCTCCATCCTTGCCTTATATCACTTGTCCCTCACTTCTTCCTGAGATTACATTCCCCAATAAAGTTGTAGGACATAAGTTTTCCAACTTAGACTCTGTTTCTTGGGGAACCCATAATAAGACAGAGGAACCCACCTATAAGATAGCCAGGATTATCACAAAACTATGGCTAAGACAATCTGACATTGGTGCAAGGGATGACAAACAGACCAAAGAGATGGGTTAGAATGACTTAAAACAAACACACACACAAAGATATTTAATGAATAACACAGGAATCTTATAAATTACTGGGAGAAACATATACTATTTAATAAATTATGATGAAGCAATCATTTACTATGTGGGAAAAAAATGCTTCCTTACACCATAGATAAAAGTCTTTTTTTTTTTTTGGATGAAAGAGATGAATAGGGAAAGCAAATCTTTAAACATTTATAGGAAAAATAGGAGAATATGATATTGAATATGGAACAGTTCTTTTTATAAACATAAAAAGTGTAATCCCTAAAAGAAAAGATTGATAACCTTGCCTGAATTAAATTAAACATTCTGGTCAATCAAACAACACTATAACAAAATGACAAGAAAAGGTAAAGATTGAAAGAAAAAGACCACACATAAAATAAATAAAAGCTTAGTATCCAGAATCCATACATCTTATAGGTATCTTGTAGATATCCAAGAAATGTATAAGAAAAATGGCCTAATAGAAAAACTTAAAGTATATGAATAGTCACTTAACAGAAGATAACTAATGATCAAATAACATATTAAAAGATGCTAATTCTAAAGAATGATCCAAGATGTAAAAATTGTATGCTTAGTATTGGTATGAGTGTTTGTATGCAGTTTCATTCCTGATTACGCATATTATTGTTAGATGTCGAATTTTTATTCAATCTATATGAAATTATTCCCTTTTTAGTAAGCAGGAAAATCATTTAATCCTTATAAATTCTATAAAGTATAACTAGTGTGCCGTTTTATTGCTACAGAAATAGTCCCAGAAAAATCAAGCAACTTGTTCAAATTCATGGAGCTGGAAAAGATTAATGTCAAATTATAAAACCAAGGAAACTGCCTGCAGGCTTTATTCATGTTTTTCTTTTCCTTTCTCTTTTTCCTTTTCTTTTCCTTTCCTTCTTTTTCTTTCTCTCTCTCTCTCTCTCTCTCTCTCTCTCTCTCTCTCTCTCTCTCTCTTTTTTTTTTGTAACCACCATGCTATCCTCACTATTCTATGAACACTGGTAAAATTGTCTTCTGTCCTAACCCTAGTACTTCTTATTTCTTTATCTTTTTCTACCAGGCTTATTAAGATAACTGATCCAAGGTTAATACAAGCTCTAATTTCAGGTCCTTCTTCTATTCCTAACATTATAGGAAACACACCCAACATATCAGTCCTAGGAATGACATTTGTTTTAAAATTCTCTTAGAGCAACTATAGAGCATATAAATAAAGGACAGCAGGTCTAAAACCAAACTAACTAAAATTTAAACCTGTCTCCTCTCTTTATCCTCTGATAACTCTATTTTCCATTTATCTGTCCTCTTGTGAAAGTGGAACACAAGCTACCTACAAGGGTCATTACCAAAGTTAAATAAGCTAATACAGATAAAATACTTAGCACCTGGCATCCACTACACATTCAGTAATACTACTTGTTATAGCCAACATTACAATCTTGCCTACATCAGACTGTGATGACAAATATAAAGCTTATTTAAATTTATCATGAGTAGTTATATACTTGGATTTATTTTTTATATGCCTATGTTTGCTATTTACCCAACTCTTCTAAGCATTTCCCCCTCTCTTCTTACATTTGACTGGAATGATTAAGTTTGATTTATTTTGTTTTTGTCCATCCATAGAACTTTTTGGAACTTATATATTCTGTACACAAAATATATATTATACATATCTTAGGATTTTTACTTAAAATTTACTGAGCACATTTGATTTGATGAATTCTAAATCAATGTTAATATCTCTAAGTTTATTCTACAATAAAAGACCTTAGTAAACTTTAAATCTTATTATCTCTACTATTTTATATATTTTTTGTTGTTTTGTATGCAATATCACCTTGTTTTTATATTTCCAAAATGAACACACACACACACTCACCCACACATTGATTTAGATTTATTTTAGAAATATTTTGTCTTACATCCTGAGCTAAGTGTTTTAATGCATCATTTCAAGTAGTACTCAAGACAGTCTTATTTATGAGATCATACAGATGAGTAGACTGTGATTCAGCAATTTAAGAAATTTTTCAATAGTCATTACACTAATAAGTGGGAAGACTAGAATTCAAACATAAGTCTTTGGGTTCAAGGACAAATATAAAAGATGACCAACCATCTCTATTCATTACTTCATAGGTTATTTTAAAAATAAGAGAAAATATAGATCATCACAGGTTTAACTTATCTATAAACCTACAAAGTGTGGCAAATGCTATAAATTATCTCTTAATATACTTAAGTTTATTTACAGCATCATTTTGGGTCTCACATACCGATTTTTTCAGAACTTTTTAGAAACACAGTCATCATTTTTATGTATGAAACATATGAGGCAAGTATGCTAACAAGAACCAGGCTGTTACTCAGGCATTTGCCTAATCTCTGTCCATTGACAAGAATGAGTTCTCCATTTTTGTACTATGTGCTTTGGCCTTGGCCCTGTTATTTTACCCTATAAAATAAGAGGGCTACACTACAGAATTTATATATCTCTCTAAACCTGCATGTAGACAGCAACTTACAAAGGAAAGAGGAAGCAAAACACATTACACAGAAAGGAACTGGTGATCTGAAACTGATTCTCAGGGCACCTGGGTGGCTCCATGGGTTAAGTGTCTGACTTCAGCTCAAGTCATGATCTCACGGTCTGTGGGTCTGTGGGTTTGAGCCCTGCGTCGGGCTCTGTGCTGACAGCTTAGATCCTGGAGCCTGCTCTGGATTCTGTGTCTCCCTTTTCTGTCTATTTCTCCCCAGTTTGTGCTCTCTCTTTTTCTCTCAGTAGTAAATAAATAATTTTTTTAATATTTTTAAAAATTTATTAAAAAAAAGAAACTGATTCTCAATCAAATGGCTCTCTACCTGCAAAGCAATATTTCCTGTTTTACACTATACACAATATAAATTCCAGAGAAAAGCCTTGAAAAGTAAGCCTTAAAATTTTAGGAGAAAATATTTTCTATTATCTTAGTATAAGAAATTTTTAAAGACAGAAATTGAAAATTATAAAACTTAAAAGACAAGGGGATTTGACTAAAACAAAAATTAAAAGTATAAATATATTAATATATTAAAATATAAATATATAAAAACCATGAAGTCTATTAAATTAAATGAATATAAATATATAAATTTATTAAGATATCCATAATATGTGTGGATATTAATATTATTCACACATAATAAATTTTTAAAATGTCAGAGACCAGGAGAAAAGAATATACTAGTGTAAGTAAGTAAAAGGCAAAATCAATGCAGAATGGGAGATATTTCTGGTAGATTTTTAAAAACAAGTAGGATTTTCCACACATGATTTTTAAAAGTTTATTTATTTATTTTGAGAGAGAGAGAGCAAGCAGGGGAGGGCAGAGAGAGGGAGAGAGAGAATCCCAAGCAGGCTCCACACTGTCAGCACAGAGCCCCATGTGGGACTCGAACTCACCGACTGCGAGGTCATGACCTGAGCCAAAATCAAGTCAGATGCTCAACCGACTGAGCCACCCAGGTGCCCCCACAAATTTTTTAAAATTAAGATAATAGTTATTCTGCTTAATAAATATGAGCTTTCTTTCTGGGGTGACAAAAATGTTTGGGAACTAGATAGGGATAGTTTTGGCACAAAATGGTTAATTTTATTTTATACAAAATGTTCCTCAATAAAAAAAAATCTAAGATGTTAAATGAAAAACTCCTGCTGATTTGATCACCAAAACAATTGTTCTCTTCAGTTTAATTCTACCATACAAACAGAACAATTTGATTGTAAGTTTAAATATAGGGTCTGATCATTTTAGTGCACTAAATTAGAAAAATTGATGATTCTGAAATTCTGACAAGATCAAGGGCAGAAAAAGTTAGGACATATCATCTTTTGCCAGATGTCTGGCACACTAAAGCCAGAGTGGTGTTGGATAAAATACTACACACATTGGAGAAAAAGTTTGGTTTCCCCTGAGACAAGGTTAGATGACTATTAAAGCAGTTCAAACCAGCTGTGTGTTCAAGGTATTAGAGTTGTTTCCATTTCCTTCTCTTTTGCCTCTCTCTCTTTCTTTTTACCACCGATTTCCTGGAATCCCTAAACCACAGTTAACTACACAGATTATCCCATTATCTCATTTCCCTCCCTCTGGCCCACTACACATAGGTCAATCAGATAATTCACAAGAAGCTTCATGTACAGGGTTGCACTGCAGCCCCATGGCACAATGGTTAGAGCAGGTCCTTTGTGTCCAACTCCAAGGCTTCCAACCACATCAGATGGGTGACAGTGGAGATGTGACTTAAATTCCATATACCTCAGCTGCCTGATTTGTATAAGAATGATGATCGTGATAGCACCTAGCCCCAAGGTTATGGTGATATTGTAAAAAGAGTTAATATAGAGGATTTAAAACAATTTTATCACACTGTAAGAACACAGTAAATTTTAGCTATTGTTATGATCTTCATCATTAGCACAGCCTCAAAGCAAAGCCCATTAGAGCACCTATATGTTTGTATGAGTCTAACACTTTTTGAATTAGAAATCACTGCAATTTGAAGAATAGACTGTACCATCAGGAATCTCATTCACACACACACACACACACACACACACACACACACACACACTGATTTTAAGTTTGTATTTCATAGCATATACAAATTGTGAGTTCATCCTCGCTCTCACCACTTTCCATCCATCTTCCATTTCCAACTGCCTGTTGATTCACTACGTTTAATGCAAATATCTTTTATGGGTCCCACTAACTTGGAACTCTCCAGCCAGGGGATTCTTAGAAATGTAATTCCAGCTTAGCTAAATGGAGAGAATACAAATCTATCATAGTCTACTCCTGGTCAAGTTGGCATCCATTTACACCTCTTTTAACCACACTGAACTTAATTTCCAAATAAAGACAAGTACAAAATCATACTTCCACTTAACATAATGCAACTATCCGTCACAAAACCAAAAACATGCTAACCATCTCCCTAAAAGATGCTACACAAATTGCCTTAATCTATTTTGAAGTGATGTTTATTCCTCTTCTAGCTGAGTCACATTCACCCTTTGACATTCTGAAATGTAAACACTGAGATATAAAATTCACTACTATTAATACATTTTACCATAGATAGTAGGGAAATGGGACAGGTGAAGAGAAAAAACAGTTAACATATACACACATCTGTTCATATCACAGTAAAGAAGAAATGTGCATGACTAATGCAGTTCCCATTTATGCAACTGGTCACATTGTCATGACTGGTATTTATAACTACCTTCTTCCACTACCTGTTCTATATTCCCTTTATTCTAAACAAGCATGTCAGCTGGCCACAGTCACTTGCTGTATAGGCCCCACATCCTCATTCTTGAAGGGTCTGGACCATTAGCAGAACTGCCTATATTGGGACATCAAAGTTTTTCCATTGACTTTAACCATAGGATATGCAAGTACAGAGAGGCATCCCAGGGGATCTCTCTGGATTATTATAGACATATTCTTCCTCATCCCCATGGTGTGGTAGCAATATAGACAATTATATATATGTTTATATGATTTATTATATGTAATAAATACACATATATACATACAACCAAAAGAGTATAGGAACTTGTGGGAGCTGGTTAAATAGTCAATGTAAGGGCTGTCGTATATGATAGGCAGCATGGAAGAGCAAACTGATGTGAGGTTGGTGAGAAATGGACAAAGTGGAACACAGGAATAAAAGCTAGAACTCATGAGGATAAAGTGGAACTCACATCAGCCCCTCACCATCTCCAAGCCACCAACTTTGGTACTGCAGGTATTCTTCATGACATGTTGATGCCCTTCAACCTAGAGCTAAATATGTTCCTGGTTGTGGAGTCAAAGAAGCTAATGGATGATTTGGTTGAGCTAGGCTAACTAGGAGCTATGCATAGAAGTGAATTATGGAAAATGTACTCTCAGCGTACCTAAATTGGTGCAATATAAATTCACCACATATTCCAAGGCAGGCAAAAAAAAAAAATTATGCTGGATTATAGAAGAGGTTTCTTATCTTCTAGAATTTGTCCCCAGTGGATTTTTCCCCCTCCCAAATCAGAGATGTATTTCCTCTTTTAAAGGAAGGACACCCCCATAGAAGTCCAAATTCTGCACTCCAGACTTAGTTTTGCAATTCAGTGATTTTGTGACATTTAGCAATTTGCTTCAAAACTCTAAGTCTCTGCTTCCCCACCTGTAATTGGGACAAGTAAATCCAATCTCTTATTCACTGATTTGCTGATATAAGTAAATGAGATAACAGTTGTTGAAATATTCTCTAATTTATAAAGAGTAATGTACATGTAAGTAATAGAATTCTTAAATCTCTTTTCACAACAAAGATAGATGATGTCATCAGAACTGCAGAGAATATAATTGATCTTAATTTCTATGTAGTCTCAGCCCAGGTCTTTATAACATGTTTCCCACATTTCAACAAGCTGCCGGCTTTACTTGTGAGGCACCTTCTTTCCATGTGACCAGCAGGAGTAAATGAAATCCATTATAGCCCCTTGTAGGTGGTTAATTTGTTTGAACTGTCATTTAGCTGGGCCTTCACTATCTTCCTAATGATATGCCTGGTGCAACGCAGTGCAACTCTTGCATGTTACCTGTCACCAAAGCAGCTGTTTCCAAAGGTGCTATTTGGTTTTATTTTATGGATTAGTATCCTTCCATACTCTAATGGAAAAAAATCGCAATATAAATAAACACCCTGGAAAAAAAATATAGAAGAAGGTGAGCTCCTTGACACCAGTTTTGGCAATGATTTTTTGGATTTGACACCAAAAGCAAAGGCAATGAGAGCAAAAACAAACAAATGGGGCTACATGAAATTAAAATCCTTCTGCACAGCAAAGGAGAGCCTCAACAGAATGAAAAAGGATAAACAAGTGTTGGTGAGGATTTAGAAGAAAAGAAGCTCTTGTACACTGTTGTGGGAAAGTAAATTGTTGTGGCCACTATAAACAGCATGGAGGTTCCTCAAAATATTAAAAATAGAAATATCAAAAGATCCAGCAATCCTACTTCTGGGACACTCCCATGTTCAACAGCCAAGACATGGAAGCAACCTGCATATCTGTCAATGGATGAATGGGTAAAGAAGATGAGGTATGTATGTGTGTGTGTATGTGTGCACACATGTGTATATGTGTATGCGTGCATGCATGTGTGTGTGTATATATACATATATATACATATATATATGTATATATATACATATATATATGTATATATATACATATATATATGTATATATATATAAAGAGACAGAGAGAGAAAGATTATTCACCCATGAGAAAGAAGGAAATACTGCTGTTTAAGACGACATGAATGGACCTTGAGGGCATTATGCTAAGTGAAATAAGTCAGACAAAGACAAATACTATATTGTGTCACTGATATGCAGAATCTTAAAAAACAACAACAACAAACCAAACCCATAGAACCAAAGAATAGAAAAGTGGGTTTCCAGGGGCTGGGATGGGCAGAGGGAGAGGTTGGTAAAATTACAAACTTTCAGCTATATGAAAGTTTGAATAAAGTCTAAGAATCTAATGTGTGACATGGTGACTATAGCTGACTGTGTGTGTGTGTGTGTGTGTGTGTGTGTATGTACTGCATAAATTATATTTGCTAAGAGAGTAAAACCTAAATATACTCATAAAAAATATGTGAGATGATAGATATTAATGAACTAGATGGGAGGCAGGAATGGGAGGAATCCTACGACAAATTTCAAAACACACTCACACACACACACACACACACACACACACACACACACTACCACACGATACCACAAATGAGATACAAGAGAAAGAAATTGTTATTGTAGTCTAAAGAAGGAGGATTTTGTTTCCAAGCCTATTAGGATGAGTGATATGGTGAAGAAAGATGTTTCACCTGGACCTTGAAGAATGTTCAGAATTTCATTAAGTAGAAGTGAGATATGTGTTTGTTAGAGATATGACACAGGGCACAGGATAGAGAAAAGATTGTGTCTGGAAGAGCACAGTAAGTATGGATTGGGACAGCTTTAGCATATGGTTTGTACAGGGCTGTCAACGTGCATGTACTCAGAATGGAGCCAATGAGCAAAGGTGACTCATGTGACCAGGACCAGTGACACATACTAGAGCTTAAAGGATTGTTCTGTTAACCATGGGGCAAGAGACCAAAGTCTGGGAAAATACGTGGCTTGTGTTAATGCCACACAGGGAGAAAAAGCTCACAGAAGGTGGAAATTGTGGTCCAATAAAGGAATGGATGTGAGATGCAGGTAACAAAGAATAAAATATATGTTATATCAGGTCTCTGTCCTTTTTAAAGCATTGCCTGTAACAGGTATACATCTGACATGAGGTATACAGTTCTTTGACCAAAAAAAAGTAAGGTATCAGGAATATTTAGTGCAACAGCATCTTTTTGAAATAATTGCTGCTGAGGAAAGATATTTAAGGCAATTACAAAAGAATTAGGATTCCGTAAATTCCCCATGAACCTTACCCCCATCATTTTGGCTCTAAAGGATTCGCATTTGGAGGATCATTTCATGACACAGAGGTAACCAGCTCTGCTCTGGGAATGCCTTCAGGTTACCCTCCAGTGATCTGAACCATTAGTAAACATTATGGCATACTTAAAAGTTGAATGAGTCACAACATCTCCTCCTCAAAACACAACTGAACCACCATCCACAACTGTGTTCACTGAGGTGCACCATTACCCGTGTTTTTCTATCTGACACCAAATTAATGCAGCACAAAAACTGGCTGGAAGCCATCCTCCCTTTTTACCCTCATCACTGGCTTCTCCCATTTCATTTTTATCCTTATAATTTCCCAAACGTCCCATGCTGTTTTAATTATGCATGCTTCTATAATTTTGCACATGCCACATGCTTTTCTCTTTGCCTAGAGTACTGTAACCCCCCCCACACACACACACACTCAATCTGTCTGAACAATTATTATTCTTCCTCAAGAACTCAGGAAATCCATTAATTCTAGGCACCTTCTCTGACTCAATCAAAATCTCCTGAGAAATATTTATTCACTCTCTTATCTGTTAAAACTGTTCCATGTACATACTTTCAGTGTTACATTTATTCACACACTGAGTTGTAATTATCAATTCATGTATACCCCTCAGCAAGGATATATTCTTCCATGCCCATATTTTATTGCCTTCTCCTTGTTTATCCTCTACCTTATCTTTCTTTCCTGCTTCCAACATATTATTTTGTATTATATAACCTTTTAGAGATTACTTTAAATCATTTTTGTTTCAAGATTAAGTACATATAAATCAATAAATGTGTGAAAAAACAAAGAAATAATCTCTCCTATTGCTCTGTGCAATCCCTGGGACAGTGCCTGTCATTTGGTGACCTTTGACATTCCAGAAGGTAGCAGAATAGATGACATATGGCAAGTGCTCAATCAAGTTTGGCTCAAAAATCAAATCATAACTTTTCTTTCAGAGTACTTTTGGACACTTTGACATAAATAAATTGGCATTTCCATCTCAACTGAAACATTTATTGAAAGAAAATTCACATGCTTTTCAATGTTAGTAAAATGTTATTCTGGTTATGTAGATAAACAGGAACATTTCTCAAGGTTCTTCTCAGTGTCATCAAACAGACCAACTTCAGGCATTCTATGTAACAAACATATTTTAAATCTTCATGCTAGAGAAAAAGGGTAGAAAGTAAGAGAGGCATGCTATGCTAATGGAAACTGATCACCTCCGGCTTTAAAATCACTTCCCTGCCCACTGCTAATCTCATGTCCCCACTCTGTTGCCACTAAAAATAAACAAACAAAAAACACCAGCAAAAAAAATTTTAGATTTACTTAAAAAGTACATAGGAATTTGAAATAAGTGAAACAATAAAGTTAGATTAAGGTGTTGTTTTTTAATTGACTGCTTGGCTTAACCAGGTTGTGTTGTTTTCTTATAACTGGTTACTTGTACGAATATATCTGATGAACTAAAGCATATACACTTGTACAAATGTGTTTTATAACCTCAAGAAAGATGGTAGATTGAATATTCATCATGATGTGTAATCACATGGTGTGCAATTTTGAAATAAAATAATCCTTCCTAAGGGACCCATATTTTCATTAATTAATAAATTCAACAAATAATTATTGAGAACCTGCTTTGTGTCTGGCCTCTGTCTTAGGCTCTGAGAATAGAGCAGTGAACAAAAAAGATGACATCCTTGCCTTCATTTATCTAATATGCCAATTATACAATCTACAAATAAATGTTATGACTCATTTGTAAGGAACAATAATTTGATGAAAAACTGTTCAATACAAGGGAATAAAGAGGACTATTGTGTTGCTTTAAATCAGTTGGCCAAAGAAAAATCTCTATGAAGAGGTAATGCAAGAGCAGAGGAATATGGGTCAGGGAGAGATTTCCTGGCAAAGGGAACAACACATGCAAAGACTTTTATATAGTTTTACTGAAAATTCCCTATAAATTATCTCAACTCACTTGATTGGGAAAAAATGTCAAAAGAGTTGGTGTGCATAAACAGCCTCTGTCTCAAGTTATCAGAATCTCCATGTTTTCATCATGGAAAAACCCTTTCTCTTTTTACCTTTTTTTTCTTCTGTTTTTGGTTTGGTTTTGTTGTTGCTGTTATTCTAAAACTCTCCAAAGAGGCACTTGTTGAGACCAATAAAATCCTATTGTTAATAAGAAGTTTGAAAATAATAAACTTTCCTTTTGGCATATTGCTCACTTAATGTTAGTTGTCCTCCTCTGAAACAATGTAACAACCTGGGGCACCTGGGTGTCTCAGCTGTTTGAGTGTCCTAACCAACTTTGGCTCAGGTCATGATCTCATGGTTCGTGGGTTCAAGCCCCGTGTTGGGCTCTGTGCTGACAGCTCAAAGCCTGGAGCCTGCTTCAGATTTTCAGATTCTGTGTCTCCCTCTCTCTCTCTGCCGCCCCCCCTCCACTTGGGCTCTGTCGGTCTCTCTCTCTCTCTCTCAAAAATAAATAAATGTTAAAAAATTAAAGAGAAAACAATGTAACAACATAACATGACATTGTAGACAGAAAGTAATAATAAAATAAAAAAGAATCAAGTGCAATATGCTGAGAGTTAGTACTGGCCCAGAGCACCCTTAAAAAGAGAGGTGAAACCAAGTTAGTGGAGTCAGGCCAGGAGCCATACCTCAGAATCAAGTCCCCTGCCTGCCTCAAACTCCATCCATAATTACTGATTTTAAAGGAGTCAGTGCTGAACAGGATTTCACTATTTATGAAGATGATTGCAAAGTTACAATGATAGAGAAATTGAAAGTTGCACTTTTGATGGGAAAATATGCAGGATTAGAACTGTCATAGTATTAGGATAAACGAGAAACAAAATCATTTAAGAGATTGATGACATGTGTTTACAGCTTGAAATATCTGCCTTATTCCTTTAAATTTATATTTTGATCGACCACTTAGGCTGGTGACATATTAAAGTCTATTAACCTCAGTTAGTTTGTCCTCTAAGTAACTTTGGATAGTGCAAGAACAACTTTAAAATTGAATGAATTTCTCTCTGCATTATAAGATATGCTATTTGACCTTTTATGTTTTTAACAGAAATGCTTAGTTATTCCAAAAGTGGTTTGCTATGCCATTATATTGGCCATAAAATATTTCTTCCTGTAATGTCCCTTTTGCCCTTTCTTTTCATCATTAGCATATATTTTATACTTTCAGTTCAATTCCTGAGATCATTTCCATGGAGAGACACTCCTAGATCATTTGTGAAATTGAAATACTATGCCCAAGACAAATTCATTGATAAGAAAAACATTTAAAAACTTGAATATCTTTTTATTGATCTTCCCTAGGCTCAAGGTCCAGATATAAACAATGGGGGAGATAGGGAGGGAAAGGTATTAGAGGTGGAGGGAAAACCTAGCTGAAGACCCACTGAATACAGAGCACAGTGAGGAGAGAAGCCTGGTACCGTCAGGCACAGCTGAGCTGCAGGAGAGAGAGCCAGGACCAGAGTGAATACAGGCAGGCAGGCAGGTTGATCTGCTTTGGGACAGTGTGAGCCTTTTCTCTCTGTCTCACCAACTTAATGGGGATGGCATCACATTACCTTGAAAAAGAATTTTAAATGATCTCTTAATAAGAAAGTGAGCAATTGTTCCTTACCTCTTAGTAGCTACACCCCAGCCACTTCTGAAAGCAAGAGACCAACTCACGGGCCTTGAAAGCTAGCAATCAAATGTTATCAGAGACAAGAAAACCAGTGTCCTAACCAGTCCAAAGAACAAGTGCTGAAGGCCTGAATGAAGGCAGAGACAAAGGGGAATTAAAAAGGAAGACTGAAACACCCTGAGTACATACAGACAAAGGCTTGACAATGAAGATCTGAAATTCACAGTTCTACTGGTAACAGAACATATATCATGAGAATGGCCAGTTGAACTGCAAAGCATATATCTCAGTAAAACTTCTGGGAATGGTTCTGTTCAGAGACAGGGCACAAGAAGCCAGAAAACTAGATTTTATGTAAAAACTTCCAATTTTTAATTTGACAATTTGAATTAACATTAATTTACTTAACATATAATGCAAATCTAATTTTTATTTCTTTTGAACATGATGTTTTCAGCTTTACTGGGGTATACTTCATATAGAAAAATTGTATCTTTTTAACATATCTGCATTTTGATGAATTTGGACATATGCATATACCTGTGATACTATCATCTCAATCAAGGTTATAAATACATCCATCATCTCCAAAGGATTTATATACCCTTGCTTTTGCTTTTTTGTTTTCCATTATTTCTATTTTTTTTTAGTAATACTTAACATGAGGGGCACATGGGTGGCTCAGTCGGTTAAGCATCTGACTTTGGCTCAGGTCATGATCTCACAGCTTGTGAGTTGGAGCCCCAAATCGGGCTCTGTATTCACAGCTCAGAGCCTGGAGCCTGCTTCGGATTCTGTGTCTCCCTCTCTCTCTGCCCTACTCCCCCCTGCTCATGCTCTGTCTCTCAAAAATGAATAAACATTAAAAATAATAAATAAAAAAAAGAATACTTAACATGAGACCTACCCTCTTAAAAAGTTCTTAGCACAATGTATTCTATAGTATGTTGTACAGCAGATCCAAGTGTCTATAGCAAATCTTTATCGATATGAGATCAGACTTCAATATGAAGTCTATTGCAAAATTCATCCCTTTATATCAGCAAGGATTAAGATAAAATTACCAGTTGGGAGAAGGTTACGAAAACTGGATATTTAATCCTAATAAGAATGTCTTTAAACTGTCCTGTGACCTTGGACAATTTAACTCCCATTTTCTCACTTCAGTGTCCTTATCTATAAAATTAGAGGGCAGACTAGGTGACCTCTAAGGTCCCATAAAGTTCCAATATTCTATTATTTATAATGGCTCACCAGATATTTCACTTTGGAAATGAAGAACAAAACGTTGATATCAAGTGTGTACCAAAGCCAGGAACATAGTAAGCAATAAATAAATATTTATTAGTAGTATTATTTTTCCTCTTTGGCTCATTGCTTTCTTTCTCTCAAACATTATAAATTGATCACTGCTTTAATATCTTTATATAATTTCTCCCAGGTAAGATGATGTTAAAGATTAAAATTAAATTTATCCAGTAACTTCTCTGAATTAGAAAATGGAAAAATAGTGGACATTTTTGCCTGTGTTTTATTTAGCCTTCAGTACATTATTTTGCATATAAATTTCAGAAAGGAAAATAACCTTCAAGCCCTTCAATGCATGTGTAAAAGTTTATCTCTGTAGAATTATTTAAAGAAATTTTCAGATGGCAAAGACCCTTACAAAGCATTAAGCTCAGGTCCTCGCTTTTATAGAAATAACTTAACAATGGCCAAGACTGCAGAGTCAGGTAATAACTTATGACTTAATCAACAGGAGTGATGTGATTTCTGATTTAAGGTGGAACTTATTCATAAACAATGTCTTGCAGGAGGACACAGTTTGAAAATAACAAATTCCTTATTGATTTATGTATCTTTTTCCATACTTGGGAGAATTGACCGCTTGTTAAACAACCTTCATAGTACACTGTTACTCTAGAGAACTGAAATTTCTATGGCTACATTTTTCTACACCTTCCAAAATATTTAAGAAACTAAGCTGAAAATTAGACCTACATATATGGTGAAGATTGCTTATCAACTACAACTATTTATTAAGTACATTTTACAAACCATGAGATCACGACCTGAGCCGAAGTCGAATGCTTAAGTGACTGAGCCACTAGGGTGCCCCTACTTTTTAAAACATAGTCTGGTGGTGGTAGCAATGTGAATGGAAGACAAGTCCTGTTCCTGTCATGAGTCAGGAGGAGGAAGTGGTGCACATGCCTGTGTGCTCACATGCACACACATACTCATACACACAAGCACTCACACCATAAATTGCATGAATTTAGCAATCCATGCAATCAGAAGTTAGAAGAGGAAAAAAAGTGAAAGATGACCATTAGGGAATTCTCCTTTGAAACATGAGAGGCTTGAACTAGAGCATGAAAGATGGCAAGGATTTGTATGGGCAGAAAAGAGAGTGGAAGGACATTCTTAGAAAAACAAGAAGAATATGCTCAGACCATTTGGAGCCTGGCTTAAGCAATTATTAATTAATTATTACTTATTGGGAAGAAGAGGATCCATCAAGAAAATAATTTCTATTCTTGATCACAAAATGTAGCAAATGCACTGAACAATAAAGAAGTGTCAAAGGCCCATCATAGTGGGTAAGGGACATCATCCAATAAATAATAAGGAGTTGGGAATAGAGGACCAATTCATTAAAGATAAAACATGGCAATGCCATGAAGGATGGACTAACTCTGAAGAAAAGCTAGGAGCCAGGAGACCAGCTAGGAAGCTATTACAGAAATCTCAATGCAAAACGAAAATGGTCCAAAGTGACAGTAGAAAAAAAAAGACAAAACATAGCATTTTAAGAGAAACACTGCTGACATGTGATTGCAGAACTACTAGAAAGGGTAAACTAGAGAGAACCATCAAAGTTTATTAAAAGTTGTATACCTTGAGAAGCTAAGAGAGAAACAGCACTACAGAGAGAAATATAGTCTTTAGGAAGAGAAGCCAATTGGGGTAGTTGTTGGGACAGATGATATGAAATGGTTAGGGGTGTTACATAAGGCATGGAGTGTATACACAATATTGCACATAATTTCAGGAGATGCTCAGACTTCATTTATTCTATCTAGATTCCAGGAAAGCAAAGCTTACTTTGGATAACTAAGAGCACAAGGAAATGATATTAGAAAGAGATAATATCTATCACTTATTTAGCATCTATTCTAGCCAAACATTATTTTAATATTTTACATATATCATTTTCATATATTATTTAATGTAATCTCCATAAAACTCAATGGTGTAAAATTTTTCTTCTTTTGCAGAAAAATTACCAAAGTACAAGAAGAAAATAAGTGAACTGAAGATGCTTGCATCTGAGCCTTCATACTCTTTACCCTTATTAAAGACATTCTGCAACTTGTTAAATAGTAAGAAAGACTTTACTTGAGACTGTTGCAATAAGGAACAGAGGTTGAACTTAACTCCAAACACAACAGACAGCTGAGGATTTATATCCAATGAGCAGAGAAAGGGATAAAAAATTAAGAGGGGATTTGACCAAATATCAAGGATAGGAGGATTTTTGCTAAACTGGATTCTCGATAAAGGTAGGCCAAGGTCATTAGATACCAAAGATGGGGTATTCTCAATAAATTGGTTATTCATTGCTAAAACTGAGCTCAGTAGGCCAAAGGAAGGGCCCATGGATAAACCTAGCCAAAAAAGAGAGGGCTCAAGAAAGCCTAACTGAAGTTTGGTCAAGGAGGGAGTTTCTGTCAACCTCTTCACTTTGCATTCATCTCTTCATTCAAAAATATTTGCTAAATTCAAACTATATGACAGACACTTTGTTAAGAATAGTAATATCACTTAGGTCAGTCCCTGCCATTATGGAGGCTGGATAATTGATATTTCTCCTTTACCTCTCATCTCAGATATCTACTCTCCTATGAAGACTTCCCTGGATCCACTTCATCTGGATCTACATCCCTCTTATTGGACTTACCTCTCTAAGCTATAACTTTCTGTTTAATTGTTTATGTACCCTATTAGACTATAAGCCCTGTGAGGATGTTAACTATACCAGTCTGATTCATTCATACCCAGTAACTAGCACTAAACTTGGTCAGGTAGTAACTCAGAAAACAGTTGACAAAGTTTACAAAATACAGACAATAAAAGCCAGAAATAGATACATGATATCAAAAGTTAACCAAGAAAGATGCTGAGGATATGTTGCTTCTCAGATACAAAGGCTACAGAAAAAGTCAAATGAATGAGGAATTGAAAAGACACTATCAGAAGTAGAAGTCCCAAAATCCTTCTGAGTTTCTGAAATCTGAAGTTCTTAGTGGACCAAACATCAAAGGAGATGGGATTTCAGTACAATTCTTTAAAACACAGAACACAGACCTGATCCTGAAGCAAAGGACTCTTGAGTCTGGGAGGAGCTATAACACTTCAAGCTAATAGAAGCTCCCAGAGCTCAGTTTAATCCATGTTTTAGCAAATTTCTTTCTCTGGACCTCACTTTCCGCATTAGTAACATGTGGGCTGGGGATGGGGAGAGGGCTGGCAGTGAAATATATGAATATATAGTACAATACATATGAGCAGAAATTCTAAGAGTCTATACGATTCCTTAGCCTACCTTCATATTTTTGAGGCAGTAAAGGTTATCAGAGGATTTAATTAAATAGATGGTGACAGGAAGTTGTGGTGGATATTGGGGTGTAATTAATAGCATATCACTTTTATCTTTGGATAGTCAGTTTCTAACACAAATATCATCTCATTTTCTAAATGAAAATCAAATGATAAAAGATCTTCAAATCAGGAAATGATAGTTTGTTTAGTGGAAAGAATCTGAATTCTGAAGACCAAATGCCTGGGGTCAAGTCCTAGTTCCGTCACCTGTTAGCCATAGGCAAATTCTTAAAATCTCTGTACTTGAATTTCCCAGTAAGATAAATGGAGATGATTATACATTCCTCATGTGGTTTCTTTTTAAATCTTTATTTATTTTTGAGAAAGAGAGCATGTGCATAGGAGGAGAGGGCAGAGAGGAAGAATCCCAAGCAGGCTTCACGCCATCAGTGCAGAGCCCAACCCCAAGATCATGACCCAAGCTGAAACCAAGAGTCAGACACTTAACCAACTGAGCCACCTAGGCATCCCCATGTGATGTTTATAAATATCACACAAACCAATACCTGTGATTAATACCTGGCAAACTCAAAAATGCTTAACTTATTGCTGTAGGGAAAGAATAGCAAAATTGGCTGCATAACAAGTGTCCAACAAATGCAAAGGCATGTTTACAAAAGTTACATCATTTGACTCTAACGATAAAAAGGTTGTAGATCGAAAGTCTAACATTCAAGTCTTTTCTCATATCCATATGTCTGGGCATCTCAGGGATTCCAATCATCTGAGTATATATGGGACTGTGTGGGGTATCACTCTGATTCTGAGTATTACTTAAATCTTATAATTAGCAGTATGAGAAAAGTGTTGAATTAAAAACAAAAACAAAATTAAGAACACTCTTCATCATGAATCGATACTGTCTTTCCCATGTTTTGTATTGTTTTTTTTTTTCTGTAAATTCAATGTCATGACTGGCTTTCCTATATCCGACTAACCTCACTGAAATGACAACCCAGTATATAATTACCTAGTATGGATAATTCAAGTATAGACCTTTGTTTCCCCTAGTAGCTCTGAGAGTCCAGAATGATATTGCAAGGTTAAATACTTCTGTTTACTAAATCTGAGTCCAGATGGATTTCCAAGTCAGTCTGTGTTGATATTCATAAACAACTTAGTATTTAAGTTTTTACCTCTCTATTCAGTATAAACAGCACAAATTTGCTCTTATTTACCCATGTCTGAATAATTATTTCAATTTATTACTAATGACACAATGATATCCTATATAGACCTAAAAATGACACAATCTTACATTGTCTAAAAAATAAAGTAAGGTTGGATCGGGGTAGGAATTTTTTTTCAACTTTTCTTTTGTTTCTCATTTCCTCCCAAATGATCATTTCACATTGAGAACTGTTCATCAAACCCCAAACAAACATTTAGAGTTTTAAGTGCCAGTACAGAGCACCTGCATTCTTGAAAGCAATAATTCCAGGAAAATCGAAAAAAAGAATCAGACAACATGAATGTTATTTATACTTACTCTGTGGTCCTAGAAATAACGTGCCTTTAATTATTGACACTTGTACTGTGCCTTTCAGCTTATAGCAAAGGAGTCATGTGCATTGTGGCCTTATAACAGGGCCATGGCCAAACTCTTATAATAGGGCCACGGCCAAACTCTCTGAGTCCCCTTCTATGCATTACTGTCCCTACTCTGTCTGGTCCTGTCCTGCTAATTCCAACACCACTTTCTTCTCATTATTTTACAGTGATTTCATGTGTATTGTCTGGGTTTTCAGTGAGACTATCCTTAGCCATGTGTTAACAATGCAGACCTGCACTGGAAGAGCTCACTGAACTAAGCCCACCAGATCTTGACAAAACAATGGGCCCAACTCTTCATTCTATTTATTCCTCAATGTTTTTCATTTCAGAAAAATTATTGTTTGTTTCTTCACCCCCAGACTAAAAGCCCTAGATGACTGGTCTTATTTGCATTAATGAGCGACATGCAGGTGGTTAATATGTGATAGACTTGACAACAGAATAGCACGTGCACCTTGCTCTCTAAACAGCTGTAGAGGCGCAGGCTTCTTCTGGTCAGGGACAGAGAGAAATTCCTAAATCCCTCCAGGTCAGTGATTCTAAACTTTGCCACACCTTAGAATCACTTAGGGAGCCCCTGAAAAATACCAATGTCTGGGTCCCTTCTCCAGAGAGTCAGATTTAATTGGTCTGGGATCTGTCTGAGCAGTGGGATTTTTTAAAACTTCCCTGAGTGATTGTAATGTGCAGCCAGGGTTGAGAAACACTAACTGAAGAGTGGTACTCCTCAATGGACGCCTCACATTACAATTCCCTGGGGGACTTTTAACACTACTGATGCCAAGACCCCATCCAAGATCCAATTAAACCAGAGTCTCTGTTAAGTAGGGTCCAGGTATCAGGTGACTAGTCACCTGCTCCACAGGTGATTTTGCCAGGTAGTTAAGTTTGGGGTTCCATTGGTTTAAAATCCTCATAACCCCATATGTGGTCTATAGATTTGTCCCCTCCCCCCCACAAAACAAACAACAAGAAAACAAACCCTGGCATCTAAAATTGCTTGCTAAAATTGAAGAGTTTCAGGCTCCATAGATATACCAAATCAAAATTTGCATTTTAATAAGATCCCCCAAGTAATCAGCATGTGCATGAAAGTGTAAGAAGCTTGGCTCTGAATTGCTTTTCTAAAGACCTGAGGGCAGTACTAGCTTTGCCCAACTCTCTATTTCTTCCCATTGGCTCTCAAGTTCCATGTGAAAATGTACTACCTGTTGGGAGCATTGGAGTAGATTGCTTCCCATGTACGCTTAACTGCTAAACACTTCAGAAAAGGATTTCTTGTACCTAATTTTTATTAAATAGCTTTCTACTAAGCCGACTCCTAAGCCTGAAATGTAGGACTCTTTGTATAAAATCTAAAATAATTTAACCACTTTCTTGCCAACATTTCCCCATTTATTCCCACACTGAACATGATCCATGCCTTCTAGCCTCCTACCTATGTATCCATCCCCACCTAACATGCTCTCCTTCCGTGTTAAAGTACATCCTTTAAAGTTCAGTTACTCCCATTGCCCCATGAAGATTTCTCTAATTCTACCCTATCCCCAGGTAGTAATAATCTCTCCTAGCACAGAATAGTCATAGCATATTATCTGTACCTCTCTTGTGGCCATTTTACATTCTTCATGTCACTTTTCCAGACTTGCTTTATGTCCTCCATTAGATAAGTTATGTTAGGAAAGAATCTATGTATAATTCACCTCTATAAAATTCATACTACCTTTCTCAAAAGTATATGCATAGTAGGTAATTTTTTGGTCCTTATTAAAATTTTTTTATGCTTAACCAGTTCAAGCCAGCTTTCTTAGTACAGACCATGTTATCTGCCTTTCCCTCTGAACTTAAAAAGAATTTGCTTCTCTCTGCTCATCACCTCTGCCCCAGCTGGATTGGCACTTCACAAAGTGTGGTCTTTGCAGAATGTGAATTTGAATTATGGATCTCTAAGAAAGATAACAGATGGGGAAAGTATGAAAACTTTATGCACCCAAACACTTTCTTTAAGGAACTACTCACAGGCATCCTTTGCTCTACATGATACTCTGTGGGATATTTTCAATAACAGTGAATGATAATGCCATCCAAGATAAATGTAGGATGACTCAGACTTTTGAGGCTTACCTGGATATATCAACATTTTTCCCTTTCCAATGAGAACATGGGAGTCCTGGCCAATAGAATTAGAATACCATAACAGAATGATCTCAGGCTGAACGGGTGAAACTTTGAGACCAGATATCCTCATAGGAAGAAAACAAGAAAATAACAACAAAACACCATGTTGGTATTGCTAAGTAAGGATTCTCCTATGCTACAGGTGGATTAACTGAGGAGCTAACAGTATACTATCAATTATGTCTGAGAAATAAGAAAGGACTTACTGAATTGAAACTATCCTAGGAAAAAATTGCACTAGTGATGGTCTTGACTATATTCTCCCCTTGTTCCTTGAAAAATATGAAATAAAAGGGGAAACAGTGAGTAATTAGAAGAATACTTTCATCACCTCTGAAGTCTTAGAAGCTTCTATGATTTTGAGAAACAACAACAAAGAAAGCCACAGAGCAAGCTGTAACAGATGGTACTAATTAGTGTCTCAGAATTCATTAGAAATCATGTCAAAGTTGACTGGCTAGTTGCAAAAATACTTCTGATCAGTCATTCCAAAAGTACTTCATAAATATATTGGGATATTCCACACTGTTTTGTAAATGTTGAAAAACCCAAAAGAAAAAGACATAGTGTTGTAGACACTATTTTGTTATTATTTCTCAGCACTGACAGGTCTTTGTCAAAGGTAATGATAAAGTATCCCTCCATTTCCTATTAGATGACTTTAGAATGGAGGGACAAAGGGAATGGAGGGGATAAACAGCTTAGTCTTTACAGCTAAAGGCTAAGAAAAAGAGGTCAGATATATTTATGTCTTTCTGATATCTATATTTATCTTTGTTGACTCCACATTCCGGACAATCCTGATGACTACCTCCTTTGTTCCTGAATCCCACAAAAGGATGAAAACATATTTCTGGAGGCTTTTTTTATTGATGATTCCAGAAACACATGGACTAAAATGATAAAGATTCTTGATACAGAAATGTTGCATTCTGTCATATTCTATCTTTTGAAATGTTTTTAAAATAAAGCCTCACTACTTCTATCATTGGTTATAGTGACACTGAAAAACTTCACCTCTCAGACAACTGTCCCTAGCCATAAGCCTTTAGTTTTCAATTGTTTTAATTACTCATAAATGTCTCTGGCAATTGAACTGCCAGAGGATTTAGCAACATTTTTGCTATCATTTAGACCAGTGGTTCCTAAACCAAGATATACACTGAAATTACCTTATAAAATATCCATGCTAGGGTCCCGCTATCAGAGATATATATATGTAATTAGTCTTGTATGTGGCCTGGGAATCAGTATTTTTTAAATCTTCCTATGTATTTTAAGATGTAGACAAGGTTGAAAAATAACAATTTTGATCAAACAGCTCAACAATGAATTTCAATATCCCCTTTAAACCTTGGCATAATAATGGCACAAATCCTATCTAATCTCTACTTCCTATTATTTTTTATTTCAGATATTTTATTGGATAGTCACCAAGTTCAGGAAATTCTTCTGAACATCAGACACTAAATCTGCACACAGATGACCTACCTAACAGGGGATTGATAAATAACAGTTAGTAAATGCCCTATAAAAGCCCTTTCCAAGAAAAAGAAACAGAAATGCACAGTTACTACCATTCAGGATGCTACCCCCATTACCTCTTACAACCATCTGAAATGCTGACCATTTGTCCCCAGCCACTGTGAATATAGTTCTAACGGCCACTTTTCCCCTCCATTAATTTCAGACACTACTACTGTCCTATAATATACTAAGACTGAATTCACATTTCCTTTTTTCTTTGCCTTTTTGTATTTCCATGGAAGTCACAATAAGAGATGATTTTAAACAACTAAATTATGATCAATGTGAGCATAAGCTTGTGAATCAAATTGTAAACCTTTTTAGAAGTCTTATGAATGAAAATTACCAGATAAAAAATGTAAATTAATGCCAACATCCATTTTCTCAATGTGACATTCATGTAGCTTTTCCTTTTGGATTCCATGTTGTCTCCATTGAAACACTGGCTCTATTACATGCCACATGGAAATAACCAAGGTAGATAGCATTATAAGAAACAGTTATATCTGCCAGGAAATAACTTTCATTTGTTGAAAAACAGCTCAAAAAGTAAGAAAAGCCATTAACCATGGATAGGTTCAATACCAAAATAGGAACATAATTATGAACTATAGTAATCACTGGTGCCAATATATATTATCTATTCCTATGCTTAATTACCTCCTTTTTCAAACGGTAGAAGATGCTTTCTGTGCATGAAGGCTGTCACACCTAAATCCAGGTAGGTGAGAGGATGGGTTAAATAGGTTATGGGGCTTAAATGATGAGCACTGGGTATTATATGTTAAGTGTTGAATCACTAAATTGTATAATTGAAACCTGTATTACACTGTATGTTGACTAACTGGAATTTAAACAAAAAGTTTAAAAAATTATGACTTGATATTTTTATCTGAAAAAAGGGGGAATCTAGGAAGAATTGATCATTAAGCTCTTGGTAGCCATTAGACTTTAAAAATTAAATTATCACTCTGTCATTTTTTTAAAGAAAGAAGACCGCAAGTGACCTACATAATTCAACAACCCAGTACAGAACATATTTTCTACACCAAGACCATACAGCTGTCACCACTAACAAACAGCTCCACAGTAATCTCAAATTCCAGCCACTTATTTTGTGAAAGAGAAGATAAATGGGAAAGAGGCAATCATCATGACTCATCTACCTTGCCGGGATTTCCATCTATTTGCTCCAGTTTCTTCCTCGCAGGCATGTTGGAAGATAGATGTGAGGTGCCTTGCCAGACTCATTTTGAGAAATCACTGATTGGGAGATTAAAACTGACATTTATTTTTGCTTCTACAAAGGCTGAATCCTAAGATACCTAATCATTAAAGTATCTTAAGAGTGAATAAGTCTTAAAAAAACCCCTGACAATTTGTGAAGCTAATTGTACCTCCTACAGTTTTACCCATAATCTGGACTGGGTAGATTTCTCTCTCTGCAGAGAGCCTGTTCCTTAGAAACAATAAAGATGGACACAGAGTGTGGATCACTAAATCCCTCTGTGTGGGTATCAGAGTTTATCCGTGGGCTGGGGTTATTACGCAAAGGATGCAGGCCTGGTTTTCTGAAGCTGCAGCTCCTGCAGTCTGTAGATACACTCACCGTTAGAGCAATTTTTTTCAGAGTTGGATTTCAAAGTCACCTTCCCAGGGATGTACACTGTTTCATCGCCCCTGAGGAGGAATGCGCCAAAACCAGTAAGACATCATTTTCTGGCTCAGTTCTTGCATTGTTCTACACCTTGAAATTAGGGTCACCAGATCTATCCTTGAAATAAGAATGAGCCAAAGTCTCCATCGTGACTAAATACATCAGCAGCTCAACAGCTAGAGAGGTTAACAAAATGATGAAAACTACCCAATTTATAAAATGCTGAATTTCTCTGGAGTTTTGAAACATTCCTCTGTACTAAAGAGAAAGGTCTCACCTCAGTTTTGTAGAGGGAACAATATATATGAGTGGATGTGAGTCTCTGGTGAATTCTCACTGTCTGACTGACCTTCCTGGATAATCTTCCATCTATCGACTTTTGAATACTATAAAATGAAGGTTATTATGTAAGAGAAAAATCGATAAACTAAATAGGTTCTTCCTATAGGGAAAATGAACATAAAGAAGAATTAATTGATTTAAGCAATTGTAATGACATGTGGGGGAAAAAAAACATTTAAAATATGACTTTTTTTTCAACGTTTATTTATTTTTGGGACAGAGAGAGACAGAGCATGAACGGGGGAGGGGCAGAGAGAGAGGGAGACACAGAATCGGAAACAGGCTCCAGGCTCTGAGCCATCAGCCCAGAGCCTGACGCGGGGCTCGAACTCACGGACTGCGAGATCGTGATCTGGCTGAAGTCGGATGCTTAACCGACTGCGCCACCCAGGCGCCCCTAAAATATGACTTTTTAAAAAGTTTGGAATTACCCTAAGTGGGTTAACTATATAGGAATCATTCTCAAATATGATTATAAGAATTAGACAAGGAAAGGGATGTTGCTGGATAATCAAAATATTAGAAAGCTCTAAAAGGAATAATCTAGGGAAGGGAGTAACTGAAAATCCTCATGTGGGTCAAATAAAGTTGACCTCTGAAAACCAGAAACCATTAAAGCAGCTTTGAACTATTGGGTCTTGACACATGTTCCTGATTTTTGATCAGTTGTGAAGTACATTACAAATAATTTAGGTGCAATAATAACTAAAGTATGAGTGGTTTTCAATGATGTGGTTCTTCTTTTATATATAAATTGGAATAGATACAAGGTGTCCTTTTCAATAATGTCAGTCACACTTTCTTGCCTTTCTGTTTGTTATGTTGTGTGGGAGACAAAGATAGAGTTACTTCCTGGGAGTTGCACAGACTCAGCTATCAGATGTACTGGAACAAAATCCAAGAAGCAAACAAACCAATGAACCAACAGAAAAATATTAGAAAATCTTTCATGATCAGTACTCATGGGGACTGAGAGATTAGATGTCATAGAGGGTAATTAACAAATGCTCTGTATAATGTGTGCTTATAATTCAGGAATGTTCTCCTTAAGAAATCATGTTAGTATTACCTCTTTACTTCAACACTGTAGTGCAGAAAAAGATTAACCTTAAAGAGTTAACTCTCAAGAAGCTAAAATTTAGTAAAAGAGATGAGGAAAGCATATGGTAGTTACAAGTTATTGAGCATTTACTCCTTTTCACATCTCTGCTAAACACTACATATACTGTCTTACTTAATCCTCATGAAAACACATGAGTCTGGTATGATCATCTATTACTGAGAAATATTCTGATTTGAGAATTTAAGAAAGTTTACCTGAGGTCCTCGATGTCTCAGTCGATTAAACATTTGACTCTTGGTTTGGACTTAGGTCATGATCTCAGGTTCATGGGATCAAGCTCCATGTTGGGCCCCATGCTGACAACTCGGATCCTGCTTGGGATTCTCTCCCTCACTCTCTGCCCCTCCTCCACATCCACATGGCACCCTCTTTCTCTCAAAATAATAATTTTTTTAAAAAATATAAAATTTCTTAAAAAAAAGAAAGGTTACCTGGGATCACATAACTACGGATCAGAGGACTGAGGTTCCATATGAAATATATTAACAAAGTTGATGATGTTCTCCATATTACCTTATATAACAGTAATGGAAATCAGAACATGATAAGGACCATAAGAAGATGGAAAACTAAAAACTGTTAGATCAGGAGATGAGAGAGACCTCTCTGAGACAGATTCATAAAAGTCTTTAAAAAAACAGGTAGTACAGCGGCACCTGGGTGGCTCAGTCAGTTAAGCATCTAACTCTTGCTTTCGGCTCAGGTCATGATCTCACTGGTTATGGGACTAAGCCCCTGCACTGTCAGTGCAGAGCCCACTTGGGATTCTCTCTCTTCCTCTTGCTCTCCCCCTCCCTCTCAAAATAAATACATAAACATTAAAAAAAAGAAGAAGAAAGGCAGTATATAAGGATATAAACCAAACTACCATAAAGTCATCAAAAAATCCCTGTGTCTTAGGGGTTTTTGTTCACTCCCCTCAACCTCTCTCATGCTAGCCAAATTACCAATTATGAGTGTGGCATTGCCTTTGGGACTTACACACATTTGCTGAGAAGATATGAAGCTGCTGTGGGAATTGCCACCCTCTCATTTTCCCTAAGAACTGCAAAAATCGACAGATTCTATCTGAGACTTAGGAAGTCATTTATAATGTGTTATTTTCCCACTCATGGGCATGAAAAGGAACATTTTATTTGCATTATTGGTTAAAATGCCATTTAAATTTCTTTTGTGCTGAAGTGGCTTGTGAGAAGAGAATCATTTTTAAAGAATGTCTTGAAAACAACAAAAGTTCCAGGTCTCACTAGCTTCATCAAATAACAAGACCATTCATGTATACTATGTCCATCCTTTGGCTACTCTTTAGTTTTCCTTAAGTTGAAGGGATAGAGCAGATGAAGCTCCCAAGCCTCTGTGCTCCATCAGAGCACCCCAAGGCAGCTTCATATACACACTGTGAACCTCTGGGCATCTGCAAGCCAGAGCAGTTTAAAACTCTTATGTTTTCAATAGCTTTCTTTTATTATTTTCTTTTTAATGTTTACTTATTTATTTTGAGAGAGAGAAGGAGAGGGAGGGGCAGGGAGAGATAAAATCTCAAGCAGGCTCCTCACTCAGTGCAGAGCCCAAGTTGGGGCTGGACCTCATGACCATGAGATCATTACCTGAGCCAAAATCAAGGGTCAGATATTTAACCAACCGAGTCACCCAGGTGCCCCAATAGCTTGCTTTTATATAGAGATTGCCTCTTACCTAAAAAAAAAAACGTAAAATCTTATCCTGTTTTCTGTATATTCTGTTTCCAAAAGGAAAAAGCTAGTTTATTTACTACAAAAACATAATAATTACAGAAATTAGGAAAAAAAACCTATCAATTTTATCTCCTCAATTTTGAATTCCTTTTTTTGTTTATTTGTTTTCCTCTTGGTTCTTTCTTTTTTTTTTTAATTTTTTAAGTTTATTTATTTATTTTCAGAGAGACAGAGACAGCACAAACAGGGGAGAGGCACAGAGAAAGGGAGAAAGAGAGAGATAATCCTAAGCAGGCTCCATGCTGCCAGCACAGAGCCTGATGTGGGGCTTGAAATCACAAACTGTGAGATCATGACCTGAGCTGAAATCAAAAGTCAAACACCTAACCGACTGAGCCACCCAGGTAGGTGCCTCTTCTTGGTTTTCTGTATCTTGCCCTAACAAAGATGATTTTAACTTAGCTATATTTAGAGTACACACACTATTTTGTAATTTGTTTTGGTCAATCGTAGCAAAAGCATTTTCCATGTTGCTCCAGAGTCTTCATAATTAGGATTTTTAACACTAAGAAATAATTATTAATATCATTTATTATTATCCATGAAGGCTGCCTTTACATTTTACTCAAAGGAAAATATAATATTTAATTTTAAAACCACTGTATCCCAAGTTGTTGGAACATTTACTATTTTATTTCTCTGCAGACTTCTGAAGACTTTATTGATATCTATACCTCATTCTTATTACTACGTGCTAATTTAACTATTCACAAATTATTCCTGGAAGTATGAGGGATGTATATAATTGAATGAGATAAGCAAGCAAATGAACATATCAAAATCACATGCTTGGATTTTGTTCTAGGTGAGGGATAAAGGAAGCAACAGGCAGAAATGGAGAGTGAATCATCATTCATTTCATTCTGTAGCCTTTGTCTCACTGGTGGTATGCCTCACTATTCTCCCTTACTCTCATTTTCTTCTAGTTATATGTGCATTGCTCTCAAAATATGGAACTAAAGACAACAGCTTTTTAGAGTTACTTTTCTAATGATGAAATTTCCAACAGTACATTTCATTAGTAAACACTTAAGAAAAATTTCTTCCACCACTGACATTTGGCTATGACTTTGTCCCCATTGTTTTGCAGACATACTGGAGAGAGTCAGAGTGGTTTTATAGTTGCTAGGTCTTCTGGTCATTTCTGAAAACATAATTCTTAAGTGTGCAGTGCTCTGGTTCCCATCATATTTTGGGTCCATCCCCACCAAAAGATGAAGTGTATATTGACTAGTTCAAGAGTTTCCATTGGTCCTTTCTTATAGCTTCCATTTTTCCACTGAGATACCCTATCTTTTCACTTATTATGAGTCTATTTTTCTGTATCTCATTAAGCATAGTTTATTTGGGCCATCTCAGGTTGACCTCCATTGTCTTTTTCTCTTAAGAATGGGCCACATTTTTTCTTCCAGAGTTATGATATTTTTGTTGAGTAGGCAATTATTTAGTTGGACATAAACTGCAACCTTTGTCTCCTAGTCAATAGGTCAAATCTCAGTCTCGTTTTTGTTTGTTTTTCTGTCCTGTCTACGTGGGGTTGCTTAGAATCTGCCCACACATGCATGGTTCAGGGCCAGTGAGAGACTTAAAAAAAGTTTATACAAAGATTTGGGGTCCCTCTCCCTGGCTATATCTGTTCTGGGGTTCTATCCTTACCATTTTAAGCCAGTACTCTGGACTCTGTTCTCCAATTCTTCAGGTCAGAAAGTCTGCAAATTACTGGAGCTTTATTCCTTATTCATGGCACCAAATGCCACCTGCCCTCTGGCTAAAGTAGTAAAAAACTCACCATGTACAATCCTCTTCTTCCAAGTTTTGATTCTCCTCACATTCACTCTCCAGATCCTTTAAGTTGCCACTTTTTTGTATTGTTTTCCAGATTTTGTAGCTGCTATCCATGCAAAAGTAAATCTGTTAATGTGCTCAGTTGGCCATGGAAGCAAAATCATGCCTGATAAATCTCTTTAAAACTAATAGTAGAAGCAAATTAGAATATCCAGAAAATGTCAGAACTAAATCAATCACATGAAGAATCTTGGATTTGTGCCCAACTTGAGCCTAAGGAGGCTCATTATGAACAAAGAGCAAATTAATTCCTCAAGGGTATCTTCAGATTCTTTCAGGAGTCAACTATGCACAGCATGACCATGCTAGTAGTTTTTCTAGAACAACTCTAATATGGGTCTCATCCACACAAACCTTGACTTCTGTAATGGCTTTCTGAATCATTCCTTCTCCTGTAGCTTCTCTCTTCTTCCAATCTTGCCTGAACACTAGCTGTGAGAATCAATCTGCTCAAAAATTTTAATGCCCCATTGTCTAATTAATTCCCAGCTTTTAAACCTGACTTTTTTTTTCACTTGTCCCCTTCCCAAGTGGTAAGCAGAAAATACTGAATATAGCCTGGGTGGATATGACTTATGCTGAGTAAATATGTGACTTTCGGTAAATTTTTTTAAGCTCTGTACCTGAGTTCCCTAGCATTAACATGAAGCTGACAGAGTACAACCTTATAAGGCTGTTTCACAGATTAAGTGAAGGAACACTTGGAAGGCATCTGAGAACAATGCCTGACACATGATACTCCAGTTAAGTGTTAACTGTACTTATTATTATCTATGTTTTGGTTCCACTTTCTATGAAATGGGGAATGTAGTTCAATTTGAAAGGTGAATGGCTCCCATGCAACAATGTTTTTAAAAAATCCTCTGTTCAAATTTGAAGGCTTCAGCTACACAGAACCGTATGCCAGTTACTGCTCTGTACATTATGCAATTTACACTTTCCCACCTCAAGATAATTTTCATGAGTGTGAAATGACCTTCTCTTCCATCTCTCTCTCTTAAAATTCTACCCATCCTTTAAGGCTAAGCAAACATAATACCATCCTACCCTAAAACTATGCCTGATCTCACTCAACTAATCATCTCTGCTTCCTCTAACCTTCCAAAGAGGCACTTCTTGTATTTCTTATCCAGTTTCTCCATTCATGCCTTATTCTTTGCCAAGGACTGTGGGATGCTTCACAATGGTAACTAGTTTTTCCATCATTCCATCCTTAGTAGTTCTGCAAGCATTACCTATATATAGTAAGATATCCATAAATAGCTAATGAATTTAATTAAAATATAGTAGTTGAGAACTACATTAGCACATAAGAAAAATGAATTTTAAAAATATTCATATTTCTACCAGGAAAATTTAAATGTTGAATAAATTGTCATATTTCTTAAGTGATAACCCAAATTGGTGATATCATCTTTAAAAAGAGCAAAATTTCTCCCTGGAGCATATTTTAGGACTTTGGTTAACATGCAATTTAATTTCATGGTATAAGTAATGACGTTATTTCACATTCCAAAGTCCAGCCACATGGTCTCTTTGGCTCAATGCAATTCACAGCTAGCAAAAACTGCTTAGTGCTGGATTTCACACCTGGTCTCCTGGGACCGGATGGAGGAGCAGTAAATAGTACTGAGAAAGATCATATAGATGCCTGAGAGCCATCTGTGCACAGTGGTATAAATGACAAACCGAAGCATTTCATCTGTCATCCCCAAAGTTAACCTTCTACCTAGGGACTAAGACATAAACAGAGGCAGAGTTTTGTTCTGCTGGGCTGGCAGAAGCTTTGCCTTCCCATCTGATTGAAAGCAAATGCAAAGTGTGCAGGCAAATAAAGCCTGTCCCTTTATCAAGTGCTTGTTCCTGCTGCAGAGGTGCGATTCTATAAGGTTGCCCTTCAAGCTGTTTTCCTGAGATCCATCTGGAGTTGTTTACACAGTTCATCTTATTTGTTTACTTCTAGACATCACTTCTCGTCCTCTACCTAGACTAAATGCTGCTTTGTTGATTTAGATATTAAAAGGTGACTGCTTATACAAAAGTCAGATAGTTTGTTTGTACTGCTTAAAAACTCTTCGAATGTTAAAATAGAAGTACTCTGAGAGACCGCACATCCCTATCTCTGCTTTACAAGTGCAGAAACAAGCTTCTATGCTACAATAATGGCAAAGATTCAAAATAATAAACGGCCAACATGGTAGAATGCATAGCCTGATTCTCCTATTCATCTTGTGTTTGGTGGCTTTACATCCCCATGTCCTGGTTGTCATTAAACAAGCAGGTGGTTGTACATTTGGAAGATTCCTCTAACTCTAACTCCCCTGAGTCAAGTCACCTATGGTTGTTCCAAGATTATATGGGTTATTGGCAGAATTCATTTCCTTAGGGTTGTAGGACTGAAGTTTCCATTTTTCTGCTGCTTGTTGGCTAGAGACAGTAGGCAGCTCCTGGAGGCTGCCCCTCTCTACCAACAGTCCATAGCATGTGTGTTTATGTTATTCTAGGTCAGGCAGAATGTGGTTTTCTTTCTCTTCCACTACCAGCTGGAGAAAACTGTAATTTTATGATTAGGTCAGGCCATTCAGATAAGATCGGCTGTGCCATGTAATTTTATCTAATCACAAAAGTAAAATCCAAAATTTTCATGGTCTGAGCATATATACCAGGTAAGAAAATACTGGGAAATACCTTAGAATCCTATCACAGTATTTCATATTTTCTATAGCTATGGTGAATAATAACTTGTATTTTCTATTAAATTTTCTAACTGGTTGTCACTAATGAATAGAAATATTATTTTTAGGAATTAAGACCACCAACTGAGTGTGGGCAAGGCTATGTATATGATGATTTCACTCCCAGAGTTAGACTGTTATATGCAAAGGTTAAGGAATTTTGCTTCACTAATTAAGGTCCCAAATTAGTTGACTTTGAGTTAATCAAAAGGGAGATTATCCTGACTGGGCTGACCTATTCCTTTAAACGGACAGGGCCCCTCCTGAAAGAAGAGACAAGAAGCATGAGAGACTATAGTGCTGACCTGGAAACAGCAAACTGCCAAGCTACACAGGAGGCAAATTGCCATCATAAGGGTGGTTTCTAAGAGCAAAAATAATCCTAACCCTCAGCTGACAACCAGCAAGAAATGGAGGTTCTCTATAATCATGAGGAATTTCCAAGAACTGTTGAGTTTGGAAGAGAACTCAGCCTCAGATGAAATCTCAGCTCTGGCCAACATTGTAATTTCAATCTGGTAAGACCCTAAGCAGAAAACCAAGTTTGTATTTTTATTTGTATTTGTTTTATTTGTATTTCTATTTGTCTTATTTGGTTGCTATTATATCCTTTAATGTTTTGTTTTGTTTTGTTTTGTTTTGTTTTTTGAGAGGGACAGAGTACAAATGGAGGAGGGACAGAGAAAGGGAGACACAAAATCCGAAGCAGGCTTCAGGCTCTGAGCTGTCAGCACAGAGCCCAATGAGGGGCTTAACTCATGCACCATGAGATAACGACCTGGGCCAAAGTCTGAGGGAGGCTTAAACAACTAAGCCACCCCAGAGCCCCTGGCTTAACGTTATTGTATCCTTTAAACCTGGTAACTCTCATCTTTCTTCAATTATCAAAAATTCACAGCCAGTATCTCAATATTTCTCCAAGTGTGGCTTCAGTAGTATTCTCTTTATTCTTTTGGAACTCTGATTAGACATATATTGGATACTCTTAATCTATCATCCATTACTCTTTTTTTTATCTTTTTTTAATCAGCTTCATTTTGAATGAATGTATTAGTACTATAATAGTGAATTATTAGAACTAAATAGGATGCTTATTGTAGTCTTTATCAAAAATGCTCTATAAAATTAATTTAATGTAGAGTAAATTAACAACTTAATTTTTAAAATTTTCTTGCTGTATCTCTTAGCATTAAATAACTACATGCATTTGGAATTAGAGATTCCAGGTTCATTTTAAGGGAAAACATTGGTTTATTTTTCTGTGACTTTTTTAATATCCCTCTGCGCCCACCTCTCATTATCTAGCAATTTCTACTTGCATCCTCCACCACATCAATCTAGAACCACATTTTTAATAAGTTCCCTAGACCCAACCCTGCAAGGACATAGGCACCCTGCAGAGCATTCAGACACAAAGTGGTTTGATTCAGTTCCTATTCTCAAGGTTCTATTAGTACCTCTCCCATCACTTCTTAAATCTAGGATTCCATATAAGGTATGACCCCAGGCAGCCATGAGTAACTGTTGCATTCAACCTCCTTAGATATGGAAAGAATATCACACCCATCTCTGGTTCTAAGAGGCAAGATTGGCAATTCCCAATCTGCATGGAAGACTAACTCCTTTTTACCATTCAAGAGCCAAACCTTCAGTTACTATTTGCTTTTAAATAAGACCACAGCATTTGTTAAAGCTGTTCTACTGCTCACTTTGCATATGTCTGTGTCTGATCCACCATTACCCTGGCTAAATCTTGTGTGTCTTATTTTCTCTCTCCCCTTTTTGTCCCTGTCTCTCTCTTATGTCTTCTCTGTCTCCCCACCCCCACCCCCCCATGTATTTTCTGTCCCTATCATCTATCTTTCTATTTATCTATCTACCTACCTATCTATATCTAGTATATATAATTATATTACTAAATGTTTGGAGCCCAAGATGTCTGAATTATGAATGTACTATATGTCCTTTGACCCAAAGACATCAAGAATTCTTATAATCCACAAATTACTTATAAGGGAGGTTTTTTTTTTTAATGTTTTTTTTAATTTATTTTTGAGATAGGGAGAGACAGAGCATGAACAGGGGAGGGTCAGAGAGTGGGAGACACAGAATCGGAAACAGGCTCCAGGCTCTGAGCTGTCAGCACAGGGCCCGACGTGGGGCTCGAACTCACAGACTGTGAGATCATGACCTGAGCTGAAGTCAGCTTAACCGACTGAGCCCCCCAGGTGCCCCTAAGGGAGTTTTTATTATTGCTTGTTTATTGACTCTTTGTAATTCTGTCACCAAATTTATTAGCAAGGATTGTTTCTGTTTTACTCCATTTGGTTTTTACTTTGACAATTGTGTTTACCATTCTTAGGATTTCTATTAGGCTTATTCACAGATTTATTTCTTGTCCATTCTCTCCTTGAAATCTTGGTTTTGATTCATAGATTTTCTTCCTTTTTTTTCAACATTTAAACATATTTAATTCAAGTTCCTGTCAGATCAATCCATATTCTCTGGTCCTTTGGATATCAATTTACTTGCCTTTTCTGTACACTGGCTGCTTTTCATAACTCTGTAGGTGTCTTGTGTAGTAAAATGCTTGCCTATAATGTTATTTGTAATGATCATTTCCTTCCATCTTGAAGGGTGGTTTTGCAATTGTCTTTAACGATCCTTACTGGGCTCCCCAGTTCTATAACATTTTTAAGTTTTACATTTTTATTTTTCTCTATTGTTCTCAGCAGTAGTTAGTGGAGCTCCTGCCCTATATCTTCATTCAGCACAAGCTTGAGGTTCCAAACACCCCTCAAATAATTATTTTTAATTATTTTACAGGGCAGGTTAACTATACCCTTAGCCTGTTTGGCTCAATTTTTCTAGTATCAGTAAATAAGGGTATATGAAGAAGAAGAAGAAGAAGAAGAAGAAGAAGAAGAAGAAGAAGAAGAATGCAGAAGGAGGAGGAGGAAGAGGAGGAGGAAGAGGAGGGGAGGAGGAGGAGGAGGAGGAGGAGGAGGAGGAGGAGGAATAGGAGAAAGGGAAGAAGGGGAAGGAGGAGGAGGAAGAGGAGGAGGAGGAGGTAGAGGGTGGTGAGAAGGGGGTTGGGGGGAGGAGGAGGGGGGATGAGGAGAAGAAGCAGCAGCAGCATCTCCTGTAGATTCCTGGTATATGAAAGGAGCCCAGTTTGAAACTTTCTAATTGGCATGACTCTGGTCCTCTGTGTGGACTTTAAAATGCTACTAGCTACATGGTTATAATCCTGTATACTATGTGAAACGGAAGTTACTACTCCCACTCCCTTTAGAGCTATGTATTCAATCTTCATCTCTGAAACCTGAAAATTTGCCTTCCTTGCTTGGCTCACAGGGTCATTTTGAACAGTAGCACAATATTTTATTTTTATTGCTTCTAAGTATGTGGAAGTGGAAATGAGTTGAATAAGTAAAAACTAACTTTTTTACCATTTAAAGCTAATAGTAAAAAAAAAAAAAAGTAAATTCCCCTTTACAGTATGTGATAAATCATAAGGCAGGTGCTATCTACCACAAGTGCCTAAGCAATTTATGTTTGTATAAGAAGTTAGACAATGCAACTTTCTTAAGTTTAACAAACTAAAGGTGTAGATTTTTTTACCTTAAGACATTTTAAAAGTCTATATAAGGTAATCCAATGGAAAAAAGTCTCTTCAACAAATGGTGTCGGGAAAACTGGACAGCAACATGCAGAAGAATGAAATTGGACCACTTTATTATACCATATACAAAAATAAATTCAAAATATATGAAAGACCTAAATGTAAGACAAGAAACCAACAAAATCCTAGAGAAGAACACAGGCAGCAAACTCTTTGACATCGGCCAGAGCAACTTCTTACTAGATACGTCTCCAGAGGCAAGGGAAACACAAGCAAAAATGAACTACTGGGACCTCATCAAGATAAAAAGCTTCTGCACAGTGAAGGAAACAGTCAACAAAACTAAAAGGCAGCCTATGGAATGAGAGAAGATATTTGCAAATGACATATATTATAAACAGTTAGTATCCAAAATCTAAAAAGAACTTATCAAACTCAAAACTCCAAAAACAAATAATCCAGAATGGGCAAAGACAAGAATAGACATTTTCCAAAAAAGACATCCAGATGGCTAACAGAAACATGAAAAGATGCTCAACATCACTCATCATCAGGGAAATATAAATCAAAACCACGATGAGAGATCACCTCACACCTGTCAGAATGGTTAAAATAACAACACAGGAAACAACAGGTGTTGGTAAGGATGCCAGCAAGAGGAACCTTCTTACACCATTGGCAGGAATACAAATTGGTGCAGCCACTCTAGGAAACAGTATGGTGGTTCCTCATAAAGTTAAAAATAGAACTACCCAACAATCCAGCAACTGCACTACTCTGTATTTACTCAAAGGATACAAAAATACAGATTTGAAGGAGTACATGCACCCCAATGTTTATAGCAACATTATCAACAATAGCCAAACTATGGAAAGAGCCCAAATATCCACTGACTGATGAATGGATAAATAAGATGTGGTATGTATGTATGTATGTTTGTATGTACGTACGTATGTATGTATGTATAGTGGAATATTAAACATCAAAAAGAATGACATCTTGCCATTTGCAATGACATGGATGGTGCTAGAGTACATTATGCTAAGTGAAATAAGTCAGTCAGAAAAAGGCAAATACCATATGATTTCACTCATATATGGAATTATAAAACAAAACATATGAACATATGGGAGGAGAAACAGAGAAAGGCAAACAAACCATAAGAGACTCTTTCAGAAAAAATGCAGGGTTGATGGAGGGAAGTGGGTGGGGGATGGTCTAGATGGGTGATGGGTATTAGGAGGGTGCGTGTTGTGGTGAGCACTGGTTTTGTATGTAAGTGATGAATCACCAAATTTTACTCCTGAAACCAGTACTGCACTGTATGTTAACTAGCTAAAATTTAAATAAAATTTTGAAAAGAAAAATATAAAAATAAAAGTCCATATAAGGTATCCTCAGAATCTCAGCTCTCCCACCTAAAAGCTGTATGACTTTGGGCAAGTCACTTATCTTCTAAGGGTTATAGTGTCATCATCTGTAAAGTGAGACATGAATAACACTATCTCCAAGCTTTAAACTTGTTATAATTCTATGACTATCACTTTCCTTCAGACTGTTTTATTTAAGGAAAATTTTTAACAGAATTTTGACTCTTGAACTGCTAACTGAAACACTTTTATGACTCCTCATGTTCATAAAGTACATTAAAATGCTATGGGAAATGGCTTTATCTGACCATGGGATTATATATTATAATAACTCATTTAGTGCTAATATAAATTCAGAATCTTTACAGAGCTCCTCAGTTTGAAAGTTTAGACTGCCATTAAACTGTTGGGCAGAAAACCAGGTATTTTCCTGAGCCTAATGATCAGCTTATACTGGCAAAGCATACACGAAACTGGCAACGAAGAAGAAAATGCTCACTGTCAGCAAACCACTTCACAACGGAATCCAAATATCCATGGTCTTCTCTCTCCTTTCAACCAAACTGCAAGATGCTTGAGGACAGTCATTGCTATTTATACACCAATTTATTCCTAGCCCCCAACACAGTGAAAATAAAATCTGTTATGTGAATTATCTTATTTAAAATTGTATCTTAAATTTTATCAGGATTCTCTGACAACCACCTTAGAGAGAGGTACGAATGTTATCCCAATTTTACAAATGAGAAAATTAAGGAAAAGAGAGACTGAATAATTTATTCAAGTAAATAAGCATGATTCTTATTTTATTTTGTCTAATTCCAAAGCCTGACCCCTTACTAACTATGTAACATTATCTTCTGTGGTAAATAGAATATACTTACCTATACTTATCAACCTATTAAGTGAACCATCCTTTAAGTTGATCATGGAGATAAGACTTCATTAGAATTTAGTTCAATTTAAGCAAAAAATATTATTTTGAGCACCCTCCCAGGAATTAGGTATTCTGCTAGGCAATTGTGAAGATATATATAGAAGTAGAAGAGTTTCTGCATATAAGGTTCAGGGTCTAGAAGAATGAAGAAAGCTGAACATTAATGACTTTAATACAAGCCAGAGAAATGCAAGGTATACATACAGAAAGCACTGAGTGCTTTGGAGACTCATTTGAAGGGAGATTGGATCCCAATCAGAATAGACTTTAAGAAGAGCTGAAGTTTGGGAAAAGTCTTTAAAATAGATAAGATATTGATAAAATGATAAGAATTTGATATGAATAAATATTATGGGGAAGAAGAATGAAGCTGGCATAAAACATAGTCAAGAAGTTGTGTAACAGTTTGGCTCAAGAACAGGGCATCTGTATGAAAGCAAGTGGACAAAAAGCCTTTAAAAAGATAGCTAAAGACTCTCCTTTTTATATCCCCCTTCTTCACCCAATACAGAGCCTTACTGGTAACCATTACTCTTGGGGCAGGAATATCACACAGTCAGCTGAAGTTCTATTCTAGTGTCATCTTTGGAATTGAGATTCAGTCTTTGCTGCAAGAGAGTATAATATGTCATAACCATTGGCAAAGAATGTTGTCAACAAATCGTATAGTTTTCCAAAGGATTCCCTTTCATAAAGATTTGGCAAGGAAAAAAATTATGATTCTATCCACATTCTAGTATGCTATTAGCTCATAGGCTCACAGAACTATAGCAATAGAGGAGACTTCAAGAAACATAGACAGGTAGCACTGAAAGGTACTTTGAATGTCTTCCAGCCAGTTCCATTTCCCTATCTTCCAGGGACTTTTGTGTCTATATTAAGCGACTGCCTAGTCTCTTCTTACATCTTCCCAGAGGAAAAAAATTCTCTAAAGCATCTCTACATCATATGTTCCTTCATTTTAAAGTATGGAAATGATTTTATTGCCCATTAATGCTTCCCTCTACCAAGAAATGTCAAGTGACCCCAAAGGTATCAAGAAGGATGGACTGCAACCTTGTGATCTTGTGACAAATACAGCGTGTTATTTAGACTGGAAGATGATGTGAAAAGTGAATGAAAACCTGAGGCCTAAATCTCAGGAACTTCTTTTTTCATCAATGATAGGGCCAAGTTACTCAATTTGTTAGTGCCTGACTTTCCCCAGGCCCCAAAATGGAAAGACTAGTTGTATATTATGAAATTCTTTGAGATCCTTCCATAACTTAAGATAGTAATAAAAATTAAAATCACATATCAATAAAATATACCTATAATTTTATGTAAATCATAGTTTATGAGTTTATTCCTCTTTCTTATGTGTTTTTTCATTCCCAAGTAGGGCATGAGTTCCATGAGGGTGAATCCATACCTTATGGAAGTCTGTTTCTTCTCAGCTTCCAGCATAAGCTCTGGCCTCCTCCAAAGACCTTTAAATAAATTGATTTTTGTAGCATTTTTAACTTGCCAGGATTGTCATTTAGAAATATTTTATTAAATTTGTGGTTACTTTCCTTCATTTTCCTTTTTTATTATGTAACTCACAGTGATTGCATCATCACCTGGCCATAAGAATCATGATTTAATTATAGAATAAATGTCATAAGTTTGTCTGCTTGCATATAATGAAAAAACAAGAGATTCTACCTCTAAGATCATTTAGAAATTCACTGAAAGCTAAAATGAAAAGAATTTTAGTAGGATTCTACACATACACACACTCTCTCCACACACACACACACACACACACACACACACACACAAGCAATTTATTACTTAGAATTAAATAACATCTCCTTGAAAACAGTTTGCATAACAGTAAAAGGCAATGTGTGAATTATAAATATCACAATTATGGCAAAGAAAATTGATTTGTAATATGCAGGCCACAGGTATTTTCTAGGACACCAAAAGATTTTGGCAGTTGAGACCAGCACTTTCTTTACCCTTTTTACTTTCTCATGAGATTATGCATATTTTCATTACATTATATTCTAAGGCAGAAAAGAATATTAAAGAGTGCAATAAATAATCTTTATTTGTGTGCCCTCAAACTTTCTCCTTAGTGACACAATGCCACTGCATATAAGTAATGAAGCCCATGCTTATTAGCACTCACTCAAGTCAGATCCTAGAAAATGTCCATTCCTGCATAGTTAAGAATTGATGCTATACTGAGGTTCTTTGACTCCTATTAACAGATACCTTATTGAGCTAAGTCGGAAGAGTGAGCCCAAGGTGTTTGAAGGTGCTTGTGTTGTGTTGTTAGAGAAGGTTGTATGTTTAAATACTTTCTCTTGGATTTACTCACTATTGCCATGTTATTGGTAACAATGAAATTACTGCTTATGTATAGAAAACCACTTGATTACAAATTCCAAAAAACTTTATGTTTGTAAACATCAGACACATTAATTTAGGGAGTGTCACCAGCTCTGATGCACCAACCTCCACCTGCCTCTATCCCAAGTAATGGTTGGAGGTGGGCCAGATGCATAGGAAGCTTCCATCTGTCTAGTGGTGAGCACTTCATTTAAGAAGGCCCATTTCCATCTATCTTGTCAACATGCCAAAGGGGCCAGAAGCACAATGGTGTGTTGCTAAGAGGACATAATCCTTCAAGCTACAGCTCTTTATTTTACGGGGCCCAAACTATTCTGAGGCAACCCTACTCCTGGATATACTAACATCCAATGACAGGAAGTCAAAAGGAACTTTAACTATTGAATTACAAGGCTGCTAAAATGCATTACAAGATATTTTCGTGTCATTTGACTTGTTATTGAGTACTGTTAACAGTAATTATCTCTGGGGGTAGAATCAGGATGAACTTTATTTTCTTCTTTGTACTTTTTCATATTTTAAGTGTTCTCTAGCCAATAAAAATAAAATAAAATAAAATAAAATAAAATAAAATAAAACATTTCTATTGAGAGACAACAGGGCATAGTGGGAAGGAGCAGAGGTATTGCAGACAGACCACCTGGTTCAAACCTTAGCTTAAGCTGTTACCAGCTCTGTAATCTTACACAACTGACTTATCCTCTGTAGCAAGTTTCCTCATTTGCAAAGTAGGGATGATGACAATAATAGTAACTGACATAAGACTGTTATGAGGATAAGTTAAAGTAAGTAAAGCAATTAAAATAATGCTGGCATAAAAAGTAAGCACTTTATAACAGATAATGATTATCTTTTAAAGATGCATCTTCAATACTAATGCTGCTTATCCACGGCTTGGCATGATACTGCCTTTCATCTATATGATGAACTTTAGCCTCTGTATCAAAAACAAACTGCTCTTATTCTGATAAAAAATCAAATGATTTCTTTAATCCTACCTATTTCTATGAAAAGGGCAATGTGAGCACTAGACACAACATGCTAAGTAGAGGCTTGAAACTACTTCAAGCGAATAGGGTCACAAAGAACATTAAAACTGGGATGGGGCCACCTCATGGTTAGTGTCAGTTCTATTACTGATTCTGTGGGTGACCTCTGACAAGATGCTTGCTTTCTCTGGGTCTTCTCAGCTTCTCTATCTGCAATATTGTCTATTCCAATACTCTCCTGTTCTCATCTCCTCTACCCCATATAAGGGGGAGAAAAGTACTGACCTGCTGAATAGACAATAAGCAGTAAAACATTCAAAATAACAGTATTTCCATGCAAAATATTTTAGAATCTTGCACTGTAAATGCTGATCCTCAAAACATTTATGTCATGGGAGTGACACCTTCCCCTACCTTATAAGCTAAATAACCGACACATCAGAGGTTTAGATTTAGACACCACGCAAGACTTATCAAAGTCAGAGTACAAAGAAGGGCAACTGAGCACCTGCTAAGTGGATGTGGAAGTGTGCTGCCTCCCCAAAATGAGGGAGTTGAAATGACTCATTGTCTTTGCCTAGTAGTCCAGCACTACATCTTCCCACTCTTCATTATTCCTACTCTTTTCCAGAGAAGGGCAGGGTGTCTAATAAATAAGTAAGAAGAGATTTATGCATGAGGTTATTTATCTTTAATGATTAATACTAGTAAAGGGAGGACATGCAGAGATTATCCTGCCCTTGAGGGACCTGGAGTCCACTATCAGGGACTGGTGAGTACACAAAAGACCAAATTACAGAAGTCAAATATAGCAGATGTCGTATGACATTTCAGGTTCTGGGAAGCCTGAGATACTCTACTAAGAAGAAACGTCTTTTGCCTCAGTTTACATGAACTCAAAATAATGCTGGTTCATTATCATCTCCTAGAGCAGTGCTTCTCAATGAATCTATAGTGAAGCCAGAATTTATAAAAGTTTCTCATGAATCAAAGATTGATATTTTTGTAAAATGCAATACAAATGAATTCCCTTAAAATGAATGGAAAGAAAGTAAAGACACATCAAAACCTATTTACTATATAATCATCTGTGTTTCCACATTGGGTGACATTTCCAAACAAATCATTTGACATTTGCATTTCCAACCAAATCATTTCATACATATGAAGCCCAAGAACTGGCAATGTAAAAAGATTTTATCCAAGGTCATATGACCCAACTTGAACAAATTAGGGACAAAACTTCAAGTGTTCACCCTTCTACCTAAAGGATTTGGTGATTTCTATTACATCCCCCATGTGGGTGTGTTAGTCTCTATGCTCTCACTCTTCCCTTCAGAGAAGTTGATACTAAAAGATGGTTTTGTCTGAGTTTCCTGTTATAAAAACTTTCCACATTAGATAAAATCAAACTGCTAACTTATTGACAAAATATTCTCTTTTTTTGCCAAGTTGCCTATTATAAACCTCCACTGTAGACACGTACCACATTGGTTCATTGGTTCATCTTCTTTTGTACTTTCAACTGACTTCTAAAGTGGAATGAAGGAGGGTCAAAAGGGAGAAAGATTACTTTTAATGCTGCAAATTACAGCCATTCCCTATCTACTATTCTTTAAATTACTCAACATAAGTCAATACCTACATCCACAGTAATTCTATATATATAGGAAATTTTTTTAAAAGATAGGACTGTACCCTCAGAAGAGAAACCTAATCTGTGAACTATATTCTATATATTCTATATTCTATCTTGATTCCTTGTTTGGTTTTCCTTTTGATATTCAGGTCTTAACTTTAATTTAGAAAATAGATGAATAACAATCCTTTCATGCCATAAAACCAAGGGCATTCCATATAATCATTGAAATTGGTATGGTCATTATCACCTGATGATTCTAGTTGATCTAAAATGCAGAATTATTGTAATATTTATAACACAAAGGCAAATTTATTGGGGACCCTATCTTTAGTCCCAGAAATTCTATAAATTCTTGATGACTCTGTAGCTAATTCATGACTGCAATGTTCTTACAGCAAGAACCCCAAATGAAACTATGTTCCTTCAATATTAAAATTACATTGCTTCTTACCTGTTACCCCAGCATGTGTTTCTAAAACCTACTGAATAATGTGTTCAACATGGTAGGACAATAATAAATTAAATCCTTTATATTCTTCAATTCTTCAAATCAAGAATTCTCAAAATTTTTAAGGAAAAAAAATCTTTCTATTTATATAAATTATGAGCATGTCTATGAGGAAAGCAGGAAACATCCACTGCTATCAGTTTTGCCTCCCACTCCTCTGCGAATCCCGGAAAACCAGGAGGGAGAAAAGGAGAATCATGGTAGTGATGATATAAGAAATTACTAGGAAAGTCTTACAGATCAAGTGAGGGGCAACTGTTTTTCTAAATTGTTTCTTTACTGTTAAAAAAAATCCTTACATATGTTCAAGAAGTCCTATTGACTAGGCACCTAGTATAAGAACCCTAATAAATTCCCAACAGACCACACTTTACAGTCGTTAGCTGCCATGTCCAAGACAAAACCTTTCACTTAAATTCCAAGTTTAGAAATAAATGGAATAAATGTGTTGATTGTTCTTTCCTTTTCTGAAAATTAGCCACCATATTATTTTTAACTGTACCGAATTCAGCCACAATTCAGTTCTCTATGTTGTATCTTCAATTTACTTCAATTTAACCTACACATTAACAGTCTTTGAACTAGCCAAGCAGAAACACCCTGAACTATAACCCCAGAAATAGGTGAAATGAAATCAATGTTACTAAATCTGCATGTAGTGATTATAGATGGAAAAATTCCATCGTTGCCATGACAATGCCACACATGCCTTTGATTTTTTTTCATAGAATAACAAAATGTACGTTTAATAGAGATGTCTAATTGTCTTTCACTCTGGTTTTTGCTCACCAATATAGCAACATGCTTTTTGTTAAACATCACAGTATTGAAGTTGCTCTGCCTCCAGCTGCCATTAACATATTTTGTATTCATGCTTTGTATAAATTTTGAAAATTTTTCAGTTTAGCTTCCCAAGTATACATTTAATTTATATCTAATGAGACAGGAGAATGTTAAGTAAATGTGAATTGATTAACTGAAAATAGATGTATTAGTGTTTATTAACCTAACAGTAGATAATTTTATTGACTATTTCCTGAACATTGTTAACCCATAACACCTAAACAATTTTTTTAATTGAAGTTTAAAAATAAATTTAAGCACAAACAGATTAAGATGATTCGGGAACTGGTCCTTTCCTATCATTAAAGTCTTAACTGTAACTCAGTCTCCTCAAGCAATTCATAAAAAATTCCTTAGAAGGCTATTAGTCCCTCTTTTACTAAATACACACTTTCTTTTACAACAAAACCAGTAAATGGTTATTCTTAGTCACCTGGACTAAACATGAGTCAATATCTTTTTGGACACTCCAAGTCTGGACATTCCAAATCTGGGAAGCTGCAATAGTTAGGTGTCTCTACTCAATCAAGCCATAATTTGTTAGATGTAACTCTTACTCTTAGTCTTAAATTGTGTCACTTAAACAATAAAGCTTTACGTACTTAACGCAGCTCTTGGGTCCCTCACAAAACTATTCGTCTATTAAGTCAATCCCAAGTACTTGAATGATATTCATATGAACAAATAACTATCGCACCCAGCTGTCTTTGTATACCACTTTCTTCCTTAAATTATGACTCTAGTGTCCATATATAATAGGAGCAGGCTATAATTCAGTGATAACTCTGTACCACATTCCAGTCCCTCTAGCCCACATGTTCTCCTCAAATTCCAACAACAGGAGCTATGGTGGAGTATTTCAGCATTTTAGTAAATGTCCTACCAAGCCATCAGTCTGATTTTCATTAACTTTGATTTCTATAAGTACATGGATTAGACAATGTTTTCTGACATGACTGACTTTTGATGGAACTGGTTATCTCAGCTATAAGGCTGCTCTAGGGAAGACAATCTTATGGCAAGGCCATCTTGGCATTTCAAAAATATATCCTTTTGAAACAAAATGCAGGGGGGAAAAACCCACGTGCAATAAAAACCTGACTAAAAACAAAACCAAAAATAAAACATTCTACTATAAGTCTATTGCACCTACAACTGAGGATTGTCAACATATTGTGAAATAAATGGAGAAAAACACCATATGTAGTAAACTCCACTTAAGAGCCGGCTCATATATTTTCTTTAGTTTTCTCATGGTCACGCCACAACTGAGGAGCAGATCCAGTATTCAAATGCAGGTCCGTGACTTTAAAGCTTATGCACTTTTCATTATACCCAGTTTCATTAGTACTAAGACCTGCCTGAAGGGTAGAACAGACAATGAATTCCACCTCAAGCCAATGAATTTTCTGTCTTTACCATTTGGGTTATAGTGTGAACTACCTATGCAATCTGGCACATGAGGTCATGGTATAAAAACTGGTCACAGCCTATTTTAAATCACTACCTCAGTAGAAAAGGTCTCAGAACAAGATGGGACACCAGCAAGTTACTAGGGGTATTTGTCTTTTGTGGACCTACCATTTTACCCTTCTCATGATCTCTCTCTTTATGTGGATGATATTACCATCCTTCCCCTCCCTCTCTAAATATCAGAAAATAGGTGACCTGGATATATGGCATCCCAGTGAGGACAGGCCCACCTGATCCACTCTCTTTCACATGCCCAGTCCAGTGCCACAGTTTTACCTAAGTAAAACACCCTCTGTGGCTTCACTGTCTTGTTGTGGCTTCTCCATTTCTAGGGCAGCGTGCAGAGTTTACTAAATTAATCTATTCAGAATTCCCTCCAAATATGTTAACTGCCTACTCAAAAGCTCTTGGACTCCCCATTATCTCCAAGACAGTCATTTCCTTGTCTTTTAAAGAAATCCACAATATCTCATTACTATTTTTCCACTCTCATTTCATACAACTCTGAACTGATACCACAGACAATTTTCTGAACACGCACCAAATTTTCTCACATTCAGGACGTTACCTTAAGGCTAAAATGATATTCCCAACCCAGGGTGATGTTACTTAACTTCAGTTGATCACACAGGACCCACCTCAAACGAATCTGCAGTCCTGAAGCTGCTGATTTCTTATTCTGCAGCCACTACCTTATTGAGCTCTTTACCTCCTTTAAATTTCTTACAGATTAGTTTCTTACAGTTAGTTAAAACATTATTATATTATGTATCTCTCTCTCTCTCTCTCTCTCTCTCTCTCTCTCTGTCACACACACACACACACACACACACACACACACACATACTTGTCCTGCATATCCCTCCGAGATTTAATTACTCATTTCCACATCCCTCATAGCATGGGGTTTTAATAACAACAAGTACTCAATAAGCATTGCTTGAAGTAAAGTAACATAAAGTACCCTCTGTAAAACCTTGAAAACATGCCCCAGTGTTTTCATACCAATATGCTTAGGAGCAAAAGCTATAGAATTTTCTATAGTAATAAAACTGCCTGACTTCATTAATGCAAGGTCAGAAATATGGGCCAGCTTGGTGCATTAAGTACTTTCACATCACCCTCACTCCCACCCCATCATATACCTAGGGATGTGTTTTTTTTTCTTTTTTACCAAGTCACAGATGGCATAAGAGAGAAAATGGAAGAACAGCTGGTACTTCCACAATGGTACCTTGGGCTCTCTCAGAAACTCAGTTCAAACTGTCCCCATAGCCAGAACAAAGCAGCGAAAAAAACAAAACTGCCTGGCAATAAAACACTTTATTTCATTTGAATTGCCTGAATAATAGCCTCTACCCTCTGTTTAGCTTTAACTTAGGTGACCTGGCAGGTACAATTGCAATGTGTGGGCTCCTTCAATAACAGCAGTAAAGGCATAGTCTTTGAAAGCTGCCAGCATTGATAGCCTCTAGATGTCGCTGGACAGCCTAAGCACAGATAGGGGGTAAAAAGACAGAGATGAAAGGAAGGAGAATCAGGAGGATGGGAGAGCACATCCCCGTGGAAGACATCCCACTCCTCCACAGAACACTTATTTGTGAAATCAGCAACAACTCCTTCAAGGATTTAGCAGATGTCTTATTTGAATAGCCCATATAGTTCACATCTCAAGCAGAAGAAAGTAAAATAATGAGAAACTGAAGTGGAAAATTTACTTTATGCTTACGTAGCATATTCACTAGAAAAGGGGATTTCTGTCCCAAATTTGGGGATTGGACGAATAATTTCCTAAGAATATGTAATTCTAAATTCAATTTACAAGTAGAACCTTTCTCTTCTTGGAAGCCTCTTCAGCTGAAGCTTTACTCTTCAAAGTGTCTTCCTAATTAAAACTTTCACCCAACCCTCCTAGGAAAATTATAAAGTAAACGCCAAGTGCTTACTATGTGTTAGGCAATATTTTAAACACTGGAGATACAACTGTCAATATAAGATGCATTGTCCTCAAATCTTGTGGAGCTTTTATTTTAGTAGAGGGAGCAAGGACCAATTGGTAAAGTGGACAGGTGGGAGTGGAGGAAAGAAATGAATAAACATAAATAATCCAGATAATTTTAGAGAATGTTAAGTGGCCTAAAGAAGATAAAGTGATGTGATAGAAGACTGTCATATTTGGAGGGTACTGTAATTTAGGTCATTGGGGAAGAGTTCTCTGAAAAAAGATATTTGAGTTGTGACCTGAATGACAAAAATAAATTCAGAGACAGAGAGAGAGAGAGAGAAAGGAGAGAGAAAGAGAGAACACAAGTGGGCAAAAATATGAACCCAGAGCATTCCAAGCAAATGGCCTAGAATATTTCTGGCACAGAGGCTCTAAGATGGAAATTAGTTGGAATAAGTTTGTTACATTTGACAAGTGTAAAGAAAGCCAATGTGGCTGGATCATAGTGAACAGAGTAGAAGGTGCTAATATGGAAAGCTGGACTAAGAAGCAGAGGTCAGATATTACAGGATATTGTAGGTCCTGGAAAGGGGGTCAAATTTTATTCTAAGTTCAGACTTCTAAGCAAGTCTTTTAAGGATTTTAAATGGAGGACTGACACAATCTAATTTGCATTTTATTTTTTTATTTTTATTTTTTTTTAATTTTTTTTCAACATTTATTTATTTTTGGGACAGAGAGAGACAGAGCATGAACGGGGGAGGGGCAGAGAGAGTGGGAGACACAGAATCGGAAACAGGCTCCAGGCTCTGAGCCATCAGCCCAGAGCCCGATGCGGGGCTTGAACTCACGGACCGCGAGATCGCGACCTGGCTGAAGTCGGACGCCCAACCGACTGCGCCACCCAGGCGCCCCTAATTTGCATTTTAAAGGATGACTCCAATTTTTGTAAGGAGAATGGACAGTGGCAGAGCCAGAACAAAGAAGGATAAAGACAAAAGTTAGGCTAACAGTTCCGGTTCAAGCTGCTGGGTGCTTGGATCAGAACTGAAGCAGTCCTACCTTCACTATGCTCCTGCGGGGCTCTGAGTGAACCTCTACTATAGAATTATCACACTGTATGGCATTCTACTTTTATATGTGTCTGTTACCTACAGTAGACAACAAACCATTTGAAGAATGAGACTACATCTTACTCATCTTCCTAGCCCCCACCATACAATGCAGAGCTGACTTAGTAAATGTTGATGGTATGAATTACAATCCTATGACCCACTCCTCAAAGCTCTTTACCTTGGGTAGATTATTTCACCAAATGTCCCCCAAGCCTCAATTTCCTCACCTGTCAAAGTGTATGTCTCTATTTAATCTCATGGCATTCTTTTTAATGTTTATTTATTTCTGACAGAGAGAGAGAGAGAGAGAGAGAGAGACAGACAGACAGATCATGAGTTGGGGGGGGGGGGAAGAGAGAGAAGGAGACACAGAATCTGAAGCAGGTTCCAGGCTCTCTGAGCTGTCAGCACAGAGCCCGACGAGGGGCTTGAACTCATGGACCATGAGATCATGACCTGAGCCAAAGTCGGATGCTCAACCGACTGGGCCACCCAGGTGCTCCGAATCTCACGGCATTCTTAATAACAAAGTACATAATGGAGAAGGTAGAGCTTCATAAAATTACATTTCCTTTGAAATGTTAGGCATTATTGTCAGTTCCTCTCTTCTCTTAAACACCTGCTTTTTTTATAAAGGAACACTTTTTCCCCCATATTAGAACTCACTAGAAGTCTCTATGGAAATCCTAGGAGAATTTGGGGATTCAGAATAATCATTTGATTCTCTCAACCCTCCGCTATGCTAGGTGGTTTTAAAAGTACAAGTAATTCCTTCATCTTAAGAATTTCCCAATCATCCTAACTCTTAACCTCCTACAGAAGCCTGGGCTCCACTAATGAACCAAAGTAGATACAAAAATAAGTGTGCAGTACAAAGGCAGTGTGGTGTACAGACAAGATCAGGCCTTGAGTCTCCTTTTGATTTTGCCACCTTCTAGTGTACTTTGCAACATGATTTTATGTACCACTCACCACGTCTTGGTTTTAAACATTCCATCATTATTGATGAGACTAGAGAAAGGGTCTTTAGTTTTCCAAAGACAAACAGTTCTCCAATAGCAACTACATGTCCCACAATTCAATTCAATGCTAGTACTGACTACCTGGAATTAGCGCTGACCCCACAGCTGAAGGACTCTGTCCTATAAGACTGTCTCCACTTTAGATGCTAGTCACAAATAGGTTCCCTAGCCTACCTGCACTTCACCCTAGACAACTATAATTGCATGGGGTGTCCCACAATTCAATCATCAGGGTCAAAAATTTCCTAAATGACTCAACAAAACTCAGAAAAGCACTATATGTTTTATCCTTGAAAAACATGGGTTCAAACTGCATGGATTTGAATGTGGATTTTTTACAGTCTAGTACAATAAATATGAATGCTTTTTCTCTTCCTTATGATTTTCTTAACATATTCTTTTCTTTAGCTTACATTATTGTAAGAATACAGTATATAATATATATAACATACAAAATATATGTTAATCAACTATGTTATTGGCAAGACGTCCTGTCAACAGTAGGCTATTCACAGTTTAGTTTGGGGGGAATCAAAAGTTATATGCAGATTTCTGACTGCGCAAGGAGTTGGTCCCCCTAACCCCTGCAATTGTTGAAGGGTCAACTATACTTACAATTCCAGGCTACAATTCAGAAGCAGCCAAGTGGAAAAGCTGCAAAGGGGAGGGTATGAGGAAAGTGGGGGTACGCAGAGCTTTCATGTCCTGTCCAACACACCTCCCTTCCAGCATATCAATGTGTTCACCCGAAAGTTCCCTTAGGCTTGTTTTTTCAGAGTTTTTATCCAAGTTTCATTACATAGCCCTGATTGATTAAAATTCATCTGCAACCCGTCTCCCCTCCTGGGAGGTTGGAGGTGGGCCTGAAAGTTCTAAACCTCTATTCCAGTGACTGGCTTTTCTTCTGGCAACCAATTCCATCCTGAAGCTCACTGGGTGCCTCCCAAGGGTCACCTCTTAGCATAAACTCAGATATGGTCAATAGGCGTTCCTTATGCATAACAAAACACTCTTATCACTCAGGAAATTCCAAGTGTTTTAGGAGCTCTGTACCAGGGCAAAAGACAAACACATATTTTTTTCATTGTAACTCAAAGGGCAATCAACTAGATTATTTCTATGTCCCCTTCTATGGTTCTAAACATTCTTCTATTGGTTTTTATTTATACTTCAGTTTGTCAAGTCAAGTTCTGAACCACTGAACACAAAATCACATGGGTATAGATGTCTGAGGATTATGTGAAGCTTAACACAAAAACAGGATAAAAATGGTTAGCTCCGCATTTCTTACCACCATCACAAAAAGAAAAGATTCTCCATGCTAATGAGATTTCCCAAGACTAGATAAAAAGAAAGAGAAATAGAATCAAAAATGACAATGAATCTCATCCATTCTGATTTCTCTGTATTTGATCATATCTTAAACTGCAAACAATAGCAAATGTTTTCCCCACAGACAATTCAAATAAAGAGAACAAACACATTTTCCAAGAGGATTACTTAAAATGTATCGGAGGTGATAAAACAATTAGAAATATACATGCATATTCATGAACAAAGACATACATAATGATATGTTATTCACAACTCTTTAGTTGCAACTCCAAACACAAATTCCCAAAGCACCACGTCAAGCTAGACTTTTACAAATCTAACATGATATTAGCCTTCAGCTCTGATAGATTTCATATACATACATATATATACATATATATATAATACATATATATACATATATATATATATATATATAAAATTATAGAATGCCTAATTATAGAAAGGGGAAGAAAGAGGAAGAAAAAAGAAACTGGCTTTAGTCCTGATGGATTTTGTGTCCTCGTGTTTTCGCCACACTGTTGTGTTTGCAGGAGTGATTTGTCACTTCAGTACACACAGACAGCCACAGTAAGGATTTTGCTCCCTGTCTTAAGAGTAAAATAGATGTCATATTTTTCTCATTTCCTGTACATTCTGTCATGGCCAATAACAAGTGATCAGAAAGTCACCGACACTTTACTGTTAACGGGCAAGCAACCAGAGGGTTTGGCAGCTAAATTGCAATTATTCCAAAATTTACCAAAGGCACCTTGTATTTCAGGCAGTAAAGGGAAGTCACATTTTACAGCACCATCTTGTGAAAGAATAAGGAACTGGCTTGCCAAAGTAATAAGCAAAGAACAAGCCTTTCCAAGCTCATTAAAGGAGATTGTTTTAAAAATTAATTTCTTCATAGTTGTTTGCTCCTTCACAATATATATGTATGTTTCTAGGCAACTCAATTTGGAGAATTTTTCTTTTCACTTTCAATATTTTTCTCTTGGCACAACTAAATCATTTTGATATTAATCATCAGAGCCACCTGAAACAAAAATCTGTGGAATATACCTAAATATGATTTCATATTCAGGCAAAATATTTATCATCTTCTTTATCTATCTCTAAGTATTCTCTTCTTTTAAGCTCTTCTCTTGCGTCTCCACAGATACGAGGACACACAATTTTTAAAAATGAATGGAAAAAGGGGAGGCCAGAGAATTCATTTCTAATAGTTTCCCATAGCAGGGCATAAATCAGAACAACATAAATTGTGTGCATATTATCTAGTATCACAATCAATACTTGTCCTACAAATTAAAAGTGGAAAATTTATGGATGCTATGTTACTTATCTTGAAGTTGGTTTTCTGAATTTTAGGAAAAAGATTCATCAATGCTTTACTCATTATATTCTGCCAAATATCATTTCTTGTTCTAATTACTTGCAATATGTACCTTTACTCAGTCCAGCAGCTTTCAGACTTTAATGTGTGTGAGAAACATCTAGAGTACTTGCTATTTGTTACCAACCAGACATCTACTCTATCCCCAGGCCCTGATTCCAGAGAACTGAAGCTAGAATCCTGCAATACGCATTTCAACCAGGCCACAATTCTAAAGTGGCTGATCTATGGCCACACTCTGACAACACTGGCCTGACTATACCATCTCATTTTATCATCTGAATCTGTTGGCCTCCTGTGGGACCTCTGATCTGTGCTTACACCCCACCTCCATTTGATCAGTTAATTTTCCTCTTCTATCATATTTTCCCTATAATACTGGATCTACTGTTCCTCTATTTGTATGTTGCTCAGTCTTCTAAATTCCTCAGTACAATATACATATATTACCCAGTGTCTGACTTTGGATGAGAGGACAGTCTGTTAATGTCTAGAACAAAGGGAACACTTAAAAGCATCACAATTAAGAACATCCTGACAAGATCCCTAATCGAATTTTATGTCCTATTCTCCACAGTGTTCCCATGACCTAGCATAATATCTCCCACATGATAGACAGTCAACAAATATCTACTAAAAAAATAAACACATTGTAAAAAAATTTACCTTGAAACCACTATAGAAGTAGTTAGTTCCTGACATCAGCCCTTATAATTATCCATGCCGACTTCCTCAATTTACAGGTAGGTGTGCAGAGGCCCCTCTAAGGCATGTGCCTTAAGCAAATCACTTATAGAAATAAGACCCAAGACTTCTGACTCCCAGTGAAATCCTCCCCCCACCCCTGCCCCCCACTACTAGAGCAGATCATCCTGGTGTTTTCTGGAAACAACCTTACGGCAATTAAGTTGTTGTTTGCAACTAATGTTCAATTCCAACCAGACTTCTTTTCCTAAAACACTGAGGATTTCTGAGGGTTGATAGCTCTCCTCTCCTGTTCTCTGACCTTCAACCTCCAAAATCTAATTATCTCCAACTTCATAATCTCCTGGGTAAAATCCTTAACAGGAAAGAACAGGCACAGCTGTACTCTAAGCACAGCTCTATTTACCACAACCATTATAACTTTTCTAATTAAGGTTCCTACAGCTGAGCATTTACAGAGTATGTGCAGTAATTTTGTTTTCACCAAGTTCAAGGTAGGTGTATAGTCCCCATAGTTTGTGAAATAAATGTGCTGGGAGAAATATGTGTGTGTGTGTAAATACACATACATATAGATGTATGATGTATGTATATGTTATACATGTGTGTAAATACACAATACACATACACACATATAAAATATGAAAAGGAGGGGCGCCTGGGTGGCTCAGTCGGTTGAGCGTCCGACTTTGGCTCAGGTCATGATCTCACGGCTTGTGAGTTCGAGCCCCACATCGGGCTCTGTGCTGACACCTCAGAGCCAGGAGTCTGCATCAGATTCTGTGTCTCCCTCTCTCTCTGCCCTTCCCCTGCTCATGCTCTTTCTTTCTCTCTTGAGAATAAATAAACATTAAAAAAAATTTTTTTAAAGGATTTTAAAATACGAAAAGGAAGCCACACGATATGGCACCCAGAACTTTACAGTGTGTATGGGGCAACATGAATCTAGGCCTTGATTCTGCCACCAGTTTTTGCAATGTTCCCTTCCTTCCCTGGGTCCAGTCCCCATCTTCCAAATCAGAGGTTAGAATCTGGGAGTCTAGGGAAGTCTAAGATTCCTTACAGGTGCAGTATCTTGGATCTTAAAGTCCCAGAGTAGGAAACTCACTTGCTTTCTAAATCTTAAAGCTAGAAAGAGATTTGTACACAAGGAAAGATTAGACCATAATTCTACTCCCAGACCATCATGAGTCTGCATTGACAGGTTCTGTCCTGGCAAAGGAAGGTTGGAATGAGGCGGTGGCTTCTGCCATTACTCACTCAGCCAAGCGGGTCCCTCTCCTCTCCCACACTCCTTATTCTCAGCCCGTGTTGCCATATCTGAGGGTTGTTTGTATGTTTCCAGAGCTGATCTAGTTCACACACACCAGTGTTATGACTACTCCTGCTCAATTCCCAACAGAGACCCATCCTCCTGCCTTCAAGAACTCAGCATGTAAACCTTTTACAAAACCTTGTTCTGCAGTCCTGCAGCTGAACTGCCAGAGGTTCATGAGACAGTTAAAAAGATACAGCTGGATGAAGAATCCTCCTTCTGCTGCTTACAATCTCTGAGACCTTGAACAAGCCCTGTAATTGTATTGAGCCTCCATAAAAGAGGACTGGACCGTGCACCTCACCAAACTGGTGTCCGTCTCAAAGATGATAATGTGCAAAGTATCACTCCCAGAGCCTGGCCCATCACAAGTGCCAAAAAAGCAGTTAAAATGCCCAAGAGGCCCCTTCCATTCCTCAAATTTCAAATACATGTGTGAGAGATAAATCCATATTTTTTACAAGATTTGAAGTCTGTAAAAATATAATGTTATTGTCATTCTTTGGGAAACAAAGTTCAGAGCTGTGCAAAGAACACATAGGAAGCTGCCCACGCACATCCTGTCACTGTCACATAGGAGGCAGTTTTAATTCCACAAAATAATGCAAAGAGATGAAACTGCGCAGCTGTACCTGATTTCTACCTGAGTTCTGACTTGATATGGGGGTAAATCGCTTGCCCTCTTTGGGTGTCGGACCCCTTCTGTGCAGTGCGGGGGTGGAGCTGGGCGACCTCTAATTGTCCTTGCCGTTCAGCGCCTGCGGCGGTGCAGCCCAAAGGAGGCTGTGCCCTCGCAGCCCTGCGCCTGGGCGGGCCAGGCGCCAGCAGGACTCCCTCCTCCCGGGGCAGGGCTTCCCTCGCCCGCTGTGGGAGGGAGTGGGGGCGGCTCTCCTGCAGCTCCCTAGAGACCAGGCGGCGCTGTCCTCCCACCATCAATAACGCAGCCTTTTGTCAGCAATAAATTCCCTCCAAAATTAATGAAACAGCCCTTTTAAATTCTCATGTCACTGCATCGTACAGCAGGAGCTGGACGAGGCTTCCTGTTCTCTAAATAAATATAAAAGCCATATAAATTGTCTGGAGGCGATATCTAGCTCGCTGGGCCACAATCTAATCTCCTCGACCGCCTACAGAAACAAGGAGAAAGATGGAAACCCAGGATCAATGTTTGATCTCTATTGCAGAAGGCACTCACTCTATCAACTCTGGCAGGAGCCCACACACACACACACCGGGCAGCGCTTCCCTGGCAGCCCTCTCCCAGGTCACTGCGGGTCTGCAGTAGTCTGTACTGTGACCTAGAGTGTACTGTGTAGGAATATGAGAGGCCAAGGACATCTTCTTCCTTTCACACCTGAAGAAACCAAAGCCCAGACGAAGAATAAAGGGCCACAATCTACACTCTAGTGTCCAAGGGTCCTAAATCAGGGCTTCTCCAATTTTAATGTGCAGTAGATTGAGTAGGTCTGAGGCGGGGCCTGAAAACGTGTATTTCTAAAAAGTCCCCAGGTGCTGCCCGGCTGCTGGCGGTGTAAGCATTACTAGTAGCAAGGGTCTAGAAGAACTTTAGCTCCATTGATGCAGAGCCAGACTTATTTTTTACTATGTTCCCACACCTAACATATCAGTGCAGTAGGTTTTTAATAAAGGTTTATGGGAATAACTAATTGGTACATAAATAAGACAGCATTGCATAGTGGTTAGAAACTTGGACCCTAGAGCTATCCTAGCTCTGCTCACATCCTGGCAATGCCACCAACAAGTTATGTGCCTTGGGCAGGTTACTTAACTTCTCTGTACCTCAATTTTCTCAACTGTAAAATTGCATTATGAACAACATATGTCTTACAAGGTTGTTGAGACAGAGGGAAATGAGCTAATATATATAAAGTGCTTAGAACAGTATCTGGCAAGTGGTAAATAACACAAAAAAGTGACTTGCTCAAGGTCACAGAGCTATGTAGAAGACCTAGACCACCACTTATGTCCCTTGACATTTTAGTTCAGTATCATCATGTAATACCTTCCAGAGGAACATTCTATTTATTTAGTTACAAAGGATGACATTTCCACCCAACAAACCCTCTGAGTTATGAAATGTGAATGCAAATCCCATGAAAAGATATTCCCTGATGGAAGGTAGCAGACAATTAAACGTACAGATTTAAGCCAACAAGAAACTCAAACACACATAACTTCATAAGGAGAAAGAAGCCAAACCTGGTAGTGACACAGATCTGAGTTTAAATCCCAGGTCACCCACGAAGAATCAGTAGGAAGGTGAGCCGGTTATTGTCTCAAAACAACAATCAGCACATGAATAAAATAAATATTTCTCTAACTTAGAGGGTTGATTTGCAGAATAAATAAGATAATGCGTGTAAGGCATATAATGCCACTTTATACATGGCAACAACTCCAGAAATAATAGTCTGCAATGGTTGGTATTAGTAAAGCCATAAAACATTTATAAGAGGCACAGATTGGAAAAGCAGCTGACTGTTTTCCAAATGGTGGAAAAACTCCTTAAGTCTTCTAAAGCAATATGGACTGGATGACTGTTCAGGCTTCCTCCAGTTCGGATGGGATGTAACACCATATTATGACTCCTAAACAATAGAAAGTTGTCATTTGCAACGTGTGGACTGGACGTTGTTCCAGGCCAGCAGAAAGCCTCATGGTGAGGGACCAGGATATGGCCTGTCTATATCTGAAAGGTCTAGGCAGAACCAGACACTAGAGAGAAATAATGCATTGTCATGTGACTTTAAATCCTAAGAGAATTTTGAATGTGAAGATTTAATATGTAAGCCAGTAGTGCCCTTAAAGATAGTGTATTGCAACTTTCTTTTTAACTTGTTTTCCCTCTGATAACAATTTAAACATGAATGTATCAGTAACCAGAATCACTGGCATAATCTGAAGCCCATGTTCACTCTCAAATAGCAACCCCATTAGCCTATGCCCAAAAGTTCAAAGACTATATATATATCATCATTGGAGAACTTCTGGGATCAGCTTTGACATGTAAAGCCTTTACAAGTTGTCAACAAGAAAAAGATGGACTAACTGAAAATCAATGACTTTTCTTGAATTTATCAGATAACTGAGGCTGCAGGGCAAAGTGCTACCCCTAAAATCTGGAGTGACAAACAAATCCATAAGGTACAGCAACCAAGATCTGCTTACTTTGAACCCAAGCCTCTGGACCCTAAGCTGGGAGGAACATGTAATGATCATTTTGATGAGCTTCTGAAGGCTGACTGGGGACTAGCATAAAAGCGACAATATCTGAGGAATGCAGTCTTATGAAAGGCTCCACATTTTCTTAGGCTTTTCCTCCAGAAGCCCCAGAAAGTTCTCACTGTGAGGATCCCAGAAAATATCAGGTTCTGCCAGAAGAAAGGGAGAGGAACCACCGTAAACAATGGTACAGCCACTTTGTAAGACAGTTTGACAGTTTCTTACAAAGCTAAATATAGTTTTAACATATTATTCATCAATTTCACACTTAAGCACCTACCCAACAGATTTAAAAACCTATGCACACACAAAGATCTCCATACAAATGTTTACAGAAGCTTTATTCATAATTTCCAAGAACTGGAAGCAACCAAGATATCCTTCAAAAGGTGAATAATAAACAAACTGTGGTATGTCCATACAATGGAATACTATTCGGTGATAAAATAGAAATGACCTATCAAGCCAGGCAAAAACATGGATGAATTTTAAATCCCTATTTCTAAATGGAAGAAGTCAGTCTGAAAAGACTACATTCTGTATGATTCTAATTCTATGACATTCTGGAAAAAGCAAAACTATGGAGACTTTTGTAAAAAGATTGGTGGTTGACAGGGGTTTAGAAGAAGACTTAGAAGTCTTCTTAGAAGAAGATCGAGTGGGTGGAGCAAAAATGATTTTTTAAGGTGATAAAAATATTCTGTATGGTACTGTAATGGTGGTTACATGGCATTATGCATTTGTCAAAACCCACAGAAATTTACAGTATAAAGTGTGAAGCAATGTATGACATTTAAGGAAAAGCATTTATGAGGTTGAAGAATCCCAAGACAGAGTACAGACTGACTGAAATCTAACTGTACTACAAATTTATGAAATAACTTCACTGAAGGGACTGGGGGAAAGGTGTTGACCTGAATAACTTTGAAAATGAGCATGCTCCGTAAGAGTAAGTCAAAAGGAACTATACATAAGCACTGTACTCTATTTCAAAAGTCATTTCTCACATGGATGAGTTAATAGTTCAGAAACCACTATGCATATATACTGCAATTTAACAGTTAAATAAATACGTGATGGATGGTGGGAGCCAAGTGTCTGACTCTTATAGTGGGAAGTTACAGATAACCAGGATTAGGAGGTAGAATGATCCACCTGATGACAATAGAGTTGGAGACAATGCTATGAACTCACATTTAGCTTTATACAGACACAGATGATTACATAAAGTAATAGTTATAAATAAGTACCTGTACACAGGTTAGCATATACATACATATTTTCTGGCTCTGTCAGGTGAGAGAGCCTAGAACCAATGATATGCCAGTAGCAATAAGCACAATTAGTACACAGATCCCAGTTTTCAATATCAAGTTTTAAAGAATTTAAATGGTTTTAAATACCACTTAAATGGCAAAATTTAAGTGGTTTTAAATGCCATTTTTAAGTGCCATTTTCCAATAAAAGATACCAGGGCTCCTTTATGAAATCATTCATTCTAGGACTAGGGAGGGAAATACATTAAGATAAACTTGGAGCATCTGGTTTTGCCAGAAAATAAATGGACACAGAAGCCAACTGAAAGAATTCCCCAGTGGCCAATGCTGGAACAGTTTGAACAATAAAATACGTATAGTTCAATTATCCCCCATGAGTCCATACTAATAGAAATAAATGATATAATGAATAAATGAATGAATGAATGAATGAATAGCAAATCTGCTGTGCAGAAGAATTCTGAATAATTTCTGCTGAGACTCTACACCTACTTACTTCAACAGGAGTAATGAAGGGAAATGAAGCATACACCTACTTACTTCAACATGGACTGCACATAGTGACTTACTTGCAAACAGGACTGCATGGAAACAAAGAGGAATGACACAGCGGAGAAACCTGGTAAACACTCCTTTAGCTACATGATCAAGTTTAACGTCAATGGTGATGTCAGATTAAAGATAGATAGATAGATAGATAGATATAGATATATATAGATAGATATCCTTGCTGTGATGTAATGACGATAGCACTTTACCTTTGCAATCTTTCTCCCAAAACCCATCACTTCAGTCTAATCATGAGAAAAACATCATGACAAACACCAATTGAGAAATGTTTTAAAAAGCACCTGACTACTGATCTTCAAAACTGTTAGAGTCCTCAAAAACAAAGTTTGAGAAACTATCTTAGTCAAAGGGAACCTAAGAAGACATGACAAATAAATGCAGCATATTATCCTGGATGAGAATTCTGGAACAGAAAATGAGCAATGGGTAAAAACTAAGCAAATCTGAATAAAGTATAGACTTCAACTGACAATAACCTATCAGTTTTGATTCATTAACTGTGATAACTGCACTACACCAATGGAAGATGTTAATGATAAAGGAAATTGGGTGTGGAATGTATGAGAACTCTCCATTATCTTCACAATGTTTCTGTACATCTAAAACTTTTCTAAAATAAAAAATTTATTAGACAAAATCTGAGGGTCTCTCAAATATCTCTGAAAATACAAATGCTTCCTACAAAGAAGCTTATAGTTATCAGTCACTTATACCTAAGTCACTTAAATCTAAACAGAGAGGAGTGTGATCAAATTCTGGAATGAAAATAAAATAAAATATAGAGATCTGTGGGTCTTCAATGTAAATACATAAAAAGAAGAAGTAAGGTGTATGGGATACGCAAGGTAGATGAGAATACTTTTTAATTTTATGTCCTTGTAATAGAAAAGGCAGATACCATGAGTGCCAAGATGTTCTGGTATAGAGTGGGAAGAGCAGCATGACCCTTCCTGTACTATTTTTGTCAAGTGATCTGCTATCTTTGAGTCTCAGTTTTTCCATATAGTTAATCAAGAGATTAGATTTTAACACCTAAAGAGTCTCTCATCTCTAGCCTTCTATGATGCTGTAGTATGGTTCTATCAAGGGCTAAATGGCAAAGGAAATTAACAAGAAGCAGAAAGCTTTAGTTACATTAATTTACTTTAACTTTTGTGAGTGTCAAATTCATAATCAAGGAAAATGGCCTATTGCATATTCTTACTTTATACATTATTTACTACTTTTTAAAAAATGTTTATTTATTTTGGGGGGGGGTAGAGAGTGAGTGGGAGGGGCAGAGAGAGAGAGAGAGAAAAGAGGATTTGAGGCGGACTCTGAGCTGACAGCAGACAGCCAGATGCACGGCTCAAACTCATGAACCATGAGATCATGACCTGAGCTGAAGTGGGACGCTTAACTGACTGAGCCACCCAGGTGCCCTTATTTCCTACTTTTTTAAAAAATTTTTAAAAAATGTTTATTTATTTATTTATTTTTTGAGAGAGAGAGAGAGAGAGAGAGAGAGCAAGCAAGCAAGCACAAGCAGGGGAGGGGCAGAGAGAGAGGGAGACACAGAATCTGAAGCAGGCTGCAGGTTCTGAGCTGTCAGCACAGAATTGATGCAGGGCTCAAACTCACAAACTGTTGAGATCATGACCTGAGCCAAAGTCGGAGACCTGACCAACTCAGCCACCTAGGCATCCCCCCTATTTCCTACTTTAAAAAAAAAAAGGAACCAGATGAAATCCAATAACATTTCATTCATCTTTTGATAATGGAAAATTTGCCTTTTAAACAGGAAATTTACATTTGACCAGAGAAAGGCAATCTAGAGTTGGCTCATTCCTTTAGCTTGGTGACACTTCACAAAAACAGGCTATAGGTTAATATCTGTTTGTCACAGATGCCAGTAAATTATTTATGGCATAAAAGAATAGAAGCATATGTCTATTTAGATAAAACAGCATAAAAAATGCATTCTTCACTTCCTACACTGATTGCCATTTCATGAAATCTCTCAGATGTGACATCATCAAACTCATGTTGCATTGCCAAAATTCTACAGAGAACAAATAGAGAAAAAATTAGCCATTTTTAGAGACAGATTAATGATATAAAAGTTAATGGTACGGGCATGTTTTATTTACTGGAGAAGGCACAACTGATGAAGGAATAAACAATCTAGCAAAAATGAGGAACTGTTTCAACACAATTTATAGTTGTTTTACAGAAGAATGTCTACTCAGAATTTAACCTGTAATAGACAAAACCAATAGAAAGAGAAAATTCATTTACAGCAATTTAATTTTAAATTTTTATTATATTTCCCTGATAGTACCAGTATTTGAAGCTTGCGCACTGAGTCATTATGATTGATGAGGGGACTGCTTTTCTGAATAATTAACAATGGGCTCTCACAAGCCCTGATGAGGCAGCTCCAGCACACAGCTGCCTGGTTCTGGGTCTTCTTTCTGTGAGTAAAGCAGCACTGAAATGGGAATCTCATGACCTGGGCTTTTGCTGTGGCTCTGGCCTAAGTTTCCTGTGTGACTTCAGGTTAGCTACTTCAGGTCTCTCAAGTTTCAAGCTTGTAAAGCATGATGGGTGAATTGAGGATCTCCCAGATGCATTATGGCTGTAGCAGTCAAAGGTCTATGGCAGCGTTTCCCTATCTCAGTACTAGTGACAGCTCGGACTGGATCATTCTGTGTTGGGAGTTGGGGGTGTCCTGTGCCTTGAGAGAAGTTTAGCAGCGTCTCTGCCCTCAACTCACTAGATGCCATAGTGTCTCCCTCCCCTGCTCACCAAAAATGTCTAGACATTGCCAAAAGTCTAAGAATAAAGTACAAACTCAAAAATTGATTTGGAGATCACCTTTTAGGTAATCGTTAAATCATATAACAGTGTAAATCTCCCAGAAACATGTTTAAAGTTAAAAATATATATAAGGAGCCAAATTCAATAGATGAGTTAGAATTTATTCTGTTGTAAATGATGGTTACCTAACTCAAACTAAAGAAATAAAGAAATTTACGACACCTCTGGAAATGAGATCCTGTTAACACCAACATTTAAGGGGCCAGAAAATTATATGCTCATGAAAGAGGCAAAGGAACAGGCAACACTGTAAAAAGAAACCCAGAAAAAAGTGGTATAATAAAAGCCAAGATTCATTATCTTTTCTTACTCAACCCTGCTGGGCTTCCCTGTCTTTAAGACTCAGTTCAGCTCTCTCATTTTCTTTGAAGTCATTAATCTTGATCATTACTATCATTCTTGTCTCTGATTCCTTTTCTTAGCAACTATGCTAAATAAGCTTGCAATTAAGTGAATTCTTTTCAGCAGTATTTGTTGCTATTTTGTGAATTCTGTTCTTCCAACTAGATGTCAATTTCTAGGAGGATAAGGACCTGCTATGCTGTAATAGCCCTCCAGAGCCTTTGACGGTGCTCAGTGTACTTAGAAATAGATATTTCAGTTATTAGCCATTGATTGACTCCATCATTTTAGTAAACATTAGTGGCCAACTGTCATGTGCCATGTTTTGTTCTGAATACCATAAGAAAAATAAAGACACACACGTGGTCAGAAAATATCAGCCTAATAGTCCCCACCAGAGCCCCTTGTTTCCATTACCTGGCAATGTACTAATTACCACCCATCTAAAAGGGAGATAAACTTGATTACATTTTCTCCTCAAATAAAACTTAGTTTTCCCATTTAAATGCTCCAAAACATGCTTACAATTGTTTTTCTTTAATCCAATCTGTGTTTCCAACAAGAATATTGTATGTTACTTAGAAATCATACCAAATTGGGAATAGGAAGACTTATTTCTATTCTTACATTACCAGTAACTTTTATTATGAAATTTCACAGAAGTATTGCCCTTCCTGGTCCTCAGTTTCCCACACAATAAAGTAAGGTGGTTTGATAAATGATTCCTGGTGCCCTTCTAATTCTGACACAGGATTTAGTGATTTAGTCAAGTAAGTCATTCTACCTAATGTTTTCAGCATCTGTGAAGTCAAATAGATTGCAGAAGATAGCAATACACACATATATTTTGATGATTAGAAAAAGCTAATTTAGTAAAAGCACCAAATGAGTATGCAATTTCATAAGTCATGCCAACTGACAATATCTCCTTTTTCTCAGCAAACCAATCTAGCTCATCCTGGCAATAAGATAAGAGGTGGGTAGACCTATGAATACTATTACAATGAATTCTGCTTCCAGCTACCTTGAGAGAATGCTGAGGTTGGCAAGACAGTGAGGTGGGCAATAAATTGCTTTTCAGAGAGATGGATATATTTTACTTTCTATCACAAGGCTGCCTAATAAGTGAGTCCCTTGAGCACAAGTTAGCTTTTATGAAATGTTATTTAATCTTTGCATTTCATTTCTTTAATTTAAATAATAACCCATATTTTACTTTTTCTGCAGATAGTCAAGCTTTGTCATCACAATGTCTTGCTGAAAAACCAGTCCTTCCTATCAGATGGTTACCTATTAGATGAGCTTTTGCTGTGGGTAGGAACACCTTGCACATATATTTTATGCCTCCTTTCAAATGCTAATAATTATGAGAAAGGAAAAGACAGCTGACTGTCTTTGTTTGCAGATTCCTAGAAATTAAAAACTGTGCACAATGACCACCAAGTTTAATGTGCAAGTTATTTCTATTTTAAGCTATGTATATGTACCTCAAACCCTCATATTTGCAAAGTAAAACCATCCACAAATTACTTTCATGCATTGCTAACTATTGCTCACATAATAATAATCAAAAAAGAAGAAGAATTAACTGGAATGCTTCTATCCTAATATCGCCTATTAATAAATTTTGTTATGGTTGGTATTTCTTTCCAGCCTTTGCTCATGTACCAACATAATTTACAAAGCTGAAGTCGCAGCTCAGATATAATTTTACATTTGGCTTTTTTACACTGCATAATAGGAAACATTTCTCATTCTGCCTCATAGTCATTATAATGTAAAATGGCCGCTTAACATTCAATTTCTCTCCCTCAAACGAAGCCAAATGGTACTTATTCACCATTTCCTATACCAAGGCCGTGATCTGGGGCCTTAGAACCTTTGCATGTGCTATTCCTATGGCTTAAAATGTAGGACCATCTTCGCATATTCAAATACTACACATCCTTAAAGGTTGAGTTCTAAAAGTATGACTTCAGTGAGTTTTCCTAATCATCTCGTCTCCTGCCCTCTCCCAGATGGGGATCACATCCCCTTTCTCTGAATTTTTTTTAATTAAAAAAATTTTTTAATGTTTATTTATTTTTGAGAGAGACAGAGACAGAATGTGAGTGGGTTGGGGCAGAGAGAGAGGAAGGCACAGAATCTGAAGCAGGCTCTGAGCTGTCAGCACAGAGCCCGACATGGGGCTCCAACTCAAGAGTTGTGAGATCATGACCTGAGCCTTTGGACAGATGCTCAACAGACTGAGCCACCCAGGCGCCCCTGCCCTTTCTCTGAATTTCTAATGAGCTTTCATTTGCTATCTTTTCATATGCTGATTTCTCCCCTTGAATCACAGTTTTGCATACTATGCACCAAGTCAGCCTAACTAAAGATCCTTGAGGATGTCCAATCCTTCACTGTGTTCTCTACAGCAACTAGTACATATTGGAGCTAAGTAAGTGCTCATAGAATGAGTGATATATATATATGCTGCATTCTTTTTCTATAGTTGCCTTTTCAATTAGAAAACAAAACAAAACAAAACAAAACAAAACAAAACAAAACAAAACTGGTGGCCTAAAACATAAATGTATTATTCTACAGATCTGTAGATTGGAAGTCTAACCTGGGTTTCACTGGGCTAAAACCTAGGGGTCAGCAGAGTTGTATTCTTTTCAGGAGGCTCTAGGAGAAGATCCATGTCCTTCCCTGTGTCTTTCTTCCACAATCCTGCTTTCTCACTCTGACTCAGCTGGGAAAGGTGCTCTGATTTTAAGGACCCATGTGATTAGATTGAGTTCATCCAGATAATCACAGACAACATCCCCATCTCAAAGTCTTTAATACATCTGTAAAGTTATTTTTACCATATAAGGTACATAGTCACAGAATCTGTGGATTAAGACACGGATATCTCTGGGGCACCATTCAACTACCTAGCACAGATGCTCACATTACAGTTATAATGCAAGAACGCTAAGCATTCTAGAAATGATTGCAAATATCCACTCCTTAAGCAGTTAAAGCAAAAGGACAAACAAACAAACCAAACCCTGATATTCAGAAAGAACAAAAATCATGGGGCACCTGGGTGGCTCAGTCGGTTCAGCGTCCAACTTCGGCTCAGGTCATGACCTCACAGTTAGGGAATTCAAGCCCCACATCTGGCTCTGTGTTGACAGCTCAGAGCCTGGAGCCTGCTTCAGATTCCGTGTCTCCCTCTCTCTCTACCCCTCCCCCACTTGCACTCTGTCTCTCTCTGTCTCTCTCAAAAATAAATAAATGTTAAAAATTAAGAAAGCAAGAAAGAAAGAAAGAAAGAAAGAAAGAAAGAAAGAATATCTTGCCCAAAGTCCCAGAGTAAATAGCAAGCTTAGATCCTGACTCACTGCGCTGCAATCTTCCCATTTAGTTACCTCTGCCCCCATACCACAGGTCCTTATGAGGAACAGAAAATAATTTGAGACATTGTACAAGGTTCACAGAAGTACATATATTTGCTCAAAATTTTGCAGACAGAGAGAAAAAGAGTGCCTCCTTTGATGAATTCTATTCTAGTGCTTTCCCTTACACCACTCACATTACCACCCCAATAAGTTCAATAAGCAGATATTGGAAAAATCCAAATGATAATTCATAGTAACAAACACGAATTTCCCTTAAAACTTCTCAACAATTCCCAAAGGTTTATTAATGAATCTAAGTTATCTAGGTTCACTTGTGGGTTGAGAGTGAGGGGTTTGAACTGCCACCACAGGAGTATATTCTGCCCAAGACAGTGTGGATAAGAAGGTTATACATTCCTTTCAAAGGGCCATAAAGTAAATCCTTCTTTGAGTGTCCCAGGGCAGGCCAAACCCACCAATTCTATGGATGAGAGGAGTGAGGATTCTACTTGTCACCACTGCTGTACCCACAAAGGGTAAGAATCCCATGGTGTTCAGGAAGAAGAAAGCATCCAGAGAAAACAAATTCTGAAATTAGACTACTTTATAGAATGAAAGCTAACAGTTCTATAACCTAATGGAGTTTACATATGACTTGCCCATCTGTCCAGTTATTCTTACAATACCTTCTGAGGAAGGAGTTTTTCTTATCCTCAATTTATAGATTGGAAAATTGAGGCTCTGATCATCTTATAGAGCTTGTGCAAGATCTTCTCAAACATAGTTCCTTTGACCAAATGTTTCCCATGATGTCAATTTCTACAGAGAAATATCTTCATATAAATATATATTCAGATGTTACAATATTTATCAAGAGATTATGAAAAAAGCAACAAATGAATATAACTAATTTTTGACTGGCCTTTTTCCGTACCTCCCCTTTCCTAATTATGTCTTCAGGGAGATCTCATGAACAAACTGTTCATCTCCCACATAAATCCCACCATTTATTTTCCATCTTGTAAACTAATTTTTCTTTTCTGGGAACTCTTGTTACCTATTGAACACACTCATTTCCAATGAGTGCTACCATTTTTCCCAGGCATGAATTGCTTTCAATTGATGGTATAGCTCTTTCTGTGCACCACCACCTTCACTGGATCCACATCTGCTGCTTCTTGGTACCTCCATGGACAGTGTATATAGTAGCTGTTTCTAGTACATTCTGTCATGTTCCAGTTATCCTTATGGACTGTGATTTCCACCAAATCCCACAATCTCCATTAGACCCTGTTGCCAATATTACTAAGTATTGTTAAAGTCCTGGAGATTTTACTTTGGGGCAGAGTTCTATAAATATTCCTTTTACTTTTTTTAAAATTTTATTCAGTTATCCACATATCAAATTATCAAAGGAATAATCCCCTGTACCATAACTGCCTTAAAGAAACTGTCATAAAAATAATTACCTTAGACTGGGGCGCCTGGGTGGCGCAGTCAGTTAAGTGTCCGACTTCAGCCAGGTCATGATCTCGCGGTCCGGGAGTTCGAGCCCCGCGTCAGGCTCTGGGCTGATGGCTCAGAGCCTGGAGCCTGTTTCCGATTCTGTGTCTCCCTCTCTCTCTGCCCCTCCCCCGTTCATGCTCTGTCTCTCTCTGTCCCAAAAAATAAATAAATGTTGAAAAAAAAATAATTACCTTAGATCTTACTTATTCATATCCTTTCTAGGAGCTAGATGAATTCTATAGAAGACTCTTTGACAATGAAAACCTCATTGCTCAAACATTCCTGACCTATTCTCTCTTCCCTTAGACCTTCTCTCCAAAGGCTCCTCACTCTCTCAGGCAAACTTCTCAAAGGCTCATTTCCTCATGCTCCAGAGATGAACTGGTCTAAAATATGGCATGACTTTGAACAATTAATGGACTATAAGAAAACAGAGCTCATTGGCTTTGACTTGCAGAAAATTCCTTTAAAGTGACTCAGATTTAACATTTTAGGATTACATTTCATTTTCTGTACATATCTAATTACATAACTTCATTCTGCAGTGATTAATATTTACATAATCCTAATAATGTAAACATCATGGGGGCTTATTTTTCACATTTGTAAATAAAGCATAGAGTTCTCAAGTGTATAAACCATAAAAATTATGGTAAGATTCTAAGAAAATGGGAGATAGAAGAAAAGAAGGCAGAGATAGGAACAGTTTATGCATGAGCAAACTGCATCTTTTGGTTTTGGAATCAACTGCCACTGTTAAAAGTTGATGAATCAAGAGATAGAGTTATTACCTTTATTTCTTATGGTTATGAGTGGATACCAAATATCCACCAGAAAAATGTAAGTTAAAGAAAGGTAAAAGACATTGTCTCTTGCAGTGGATCTTTAGTGAGGAGGTGCGGGGGGGGGGGACTTCTTTTTTATTTTATGCTCTGCCAAAGTATGAGAATATTTGGGGGATCAAACCCTTGTATTTACTTGAATAAATTTCTTTTTTTTAACATTCCCATGGAATTCACTTATGGTAGATGATATGTATGAACTAACTAGTTGAAGAGCACTAGCCTATCACGAGAGGGATCCCCAAAATTTTATCACTCCAGCTGTCTTCCAGACAAGAAGGACAATCACTTGTCACCATGAGGTGTCCTAAAATCTCAAAGAAACAAATCTTTGTCTGACTCTGACTTGTCTGCCACTGCTGCCCTCTGCCTCTGTAAGCCACACTATAGGCCAGAGCCCAATGCCAGGTCCAATGAAGAAGGCCTGCTGTTATTTCTAAACACTAAAGTTTCTCAATTATTTATGAATATGCTTTCATGAAATGAAGGCAAAATCCCATACTCTCCACAAAAGAAAATTGTGTAATTCAGGTCAGTTGAAATACATTGCAAGCACCATGAGGAAACGTGCAAACATCATGTATGAGGGAAGGGTGTTGCTTTCAGCCATTTTCTGCTGACTGCCCTTCAGTCCTGTACTACCTGATCCCTGCCTGGGAACTGCCTTGTCACTCAGAGGACCCACGTGCCCCACACCAGCACTTTGGAGCAGCTGTGCACATGCTAATAAACAGTGTAAGAGAAAACTTGTTGTCTTCCCAAATCATAAGGCAAATGTTTGTTAACCAAAGAGCAGATGTAAAGTTTTCATAACACAATACCTTGCAGGCCCTGAAAAACCTTTTGTTGAAAACGGAAATTATACATATATGATAAAAAATGGTAAACTGAAGCACCATAGAGATTTTTTTTTTAACCAAGATCACACAAAATGAGGATTGAAAAAGAAACTATGGGTCCAATTGCTCATCAGGCTCTTACCATCCTCTCTGGAAGGCAGAAATACAGAAAATATCTTTTCTATATCCAAATTATAGTCTACTTGTGATGCCTATTAGGAAATAGGACATTTTTGTGTATCATAAATAATTAGTCATAAATCCTTTAAGTCTATAACTGAATGTTATTTTTCCCTGTTGGAAAATTTTCAAAATTATCTGGACCATCTAAAGCCTGTAAAGCACCAAAGTGTTCTTTTTCCTTGTTTCTTTCATCCTGTGAAATAATTCTCCCAGCAGTTAGATAGCACCTGGGTACACCGCTGATTTGTAGCTTGCAATGATTTTATATATATATATATATATATATATATATATATAACCATAAACACTAAACTTTGGATGGCCCATCTAGGGCATGATACTGATTGTAAGATAGCAAGGGATTAAGTCAATTTCAAAACTGCAACTCTCCAGAAAAGGCCCAGAGATTATATTGACTCACACATATTTAAACTGCAGAGTCACTCAAGAAAAAAATTGCTACCATAGCTCCAAGCCTGGAAGTGATTCCTGATCATCTCTGACATTTTCAAAAACAGAAAATTATTTGGCTTTATTTTAAATGTCACTCCTCTGCAGGTGAAGAACTTATTCACTTAGGAGAGTGCAGAATGTAACTAACTGTGCTGATGCACGCTGGCTACAAGTTTAATAGAATTGACTAAATTCTTGTGAAATAGAATCTGAATATTTGCTGAGTCACGTGGAGGAAATGATGAAAACAAACAAACAAAACAAAACAAAACAAAAAAAAACACAAGCTCTTACTTAATCTTCAGAAGGAGTAGGGCTTGCAGGGAAGTTTCCTGGTCTAAGAATTAGAAGGCAGTCCCAACTGCCTAGTTGATGAGTCCCAACTTTATCAATTACTAGCTTGGAGTCTTTGGGGGAGTCAACCATCTCCATAGATCTCTGTTTCTGCATCTGCAACAGAAAAGATAGGACTAGCTGTTTGGTCTCCTCAAAAGCCTTTGATTCCTCAGAAAGCCATTTAATATCTCTTTCTGTCTCTCATATGAAAAAAAAAGGGGGGACTAAAATTCCGTGCCCTGATGATCTCAGAAACTATAAGAATGCAATTGAGCATATGGATGTGAATCTACTTTGAAACCATAAAAGGCTACCAAAATAGAAAATATTTGTTTTAATTCATATAGTTACAAAATAATAATATATTTAAAAAAAACCTATTGCCTTCATTAGCCTAAAATCATATTTTTTAATTCTAACCAAGTGTTAGAAGTTATGACTACAACCTAGTCTGCTTGGATTAATTGGCTATTTCTTATTTCTTTACCCACATGGACATGTTATCTCTCAGAAACAGATAATGGAATTTTCTTTCTGGACAAGAACATGAATAGTTGAGAATTTAGACCAGTCATCCTCTAAGTCTGTATCTAAAGCCTGCAGTATGGCCACTGAAATAAAGGGAAAGTGGCAAGATGCAATTTTAGTCATCAGAATCTATGCCTTTCTATTTTCCTTTGGAGCAGTGTCACCTTAGCGTTTTGTAAAAAATGCAGTGGTTATTTCCACTGCAAAGTTCATGGCCATTCTGAAACAACTTCATGTTTTCTTAGGTGGGGTTCTTCATTGTTCTGCCCTTCTGCCGTTGTTCATGGTTATAGATTTGGCATTGCTAGAAAGAATTTCTATGACGAATATTCTTTCTAAAAACATGTCTTTGTAAAAGACATTTCTCTTGCCAGGCAAAACTCTTCCCTACCCAATCAAACTGAATTCCTCAGTATTCACTTTTTGCCCCTTACTTTCCTACTTCTGTTCATGCTGTTCCTCCACTTCAGGATCCTTTCCCTCAATAGTTGCATGGTGAAATCTCCACCCTTCAAAGTCCATTATAAATGCCACATACTGGATGAAGACTTCTTTGCTGTTCTTGAAGGCTTGAATGTCTCCATTCTCTGGAATTACGTAGCTTTTTATTCACATCTTAGTAGGGACTTTTGACTTTTCTTCTTGATGCTTACCCACCTTTTTTTGTCTGCCCTTTTATATTCCAGTGGCTTGAGGGAAAGATGTGGTCATTATAGTATTTCTCAAAAAAATCTGGCACATACTAATTAGTATGTTAAATGAACGGGTATAGATTATTAAATTTAAATGCTATCAACTGTCTCAGCTTTCACCATGCTGCTGGTAAAACCAAGATCCTATTATGTTAATAACTGAATCTTATTAGTTATGAGTCTCTAATATTTACAGGCAATTCAACCTCTGGCAGAGACAGTCCTTTTCACCTCAATATTCCTGTGAATTACCCAAGAAGTCTGCTCATGTTTTGCTTAGGATTGTTTGTAATGTGCTATCTTATTCAGCTGATGAAACCTCATGATGCTTCAATGAAAGTACAATTGTTCTAGCCAAAGATATCTTCTTCACTTTACTAGAATGCCATTGTAATGGAACACATCCCTGAATGTTTTATTCCTGCATCTTTATGCACACTCTTCTCTCTGCTGGTTCTTATGCCTTTCTTCCCTGCATGTCCACATCTTAGCCATCCTTAAAAAGCTACATCAGATGACCCAAAGGATGCCATCCCTTATCTTAGAAGATTTGATTCTACCTTTTTTTTTGAACTTTGATTAGCATTTTATATTAACTTTCCCCAGCAATAGAGTTAACCTCATCTCTACTACTATCACCAACTCTTCTTCTCTAACCCTCTGCCACATCTCTACCTCCTTCAACCCTCCACACACACAATACCTCCTCTCTTTTTTCAACAACAAAAGGCAAGTATGTTTCATCTCTGTACTTTTCATGTTACATGATACATTACCAAATACACAGTTGTGGATCCAGAAACATTGATAGATCTAAAGCACATCAAATGCAGAGAACATATTCAATGGAATTTCTGCATTTGTCTTCCAATTGTTCTATTATGATTGGGCAAAGTGTCTGGTAGCAGTAGACAGAAGTAGAGTATAGAAGCTAAGAACTCAAGAATCCTAGCCCAGGAACTTACTAGGTATGGCTGTATTTTAGCCTCAACATTCTAAGCTGCAAACGTTAAATAATAGGGCTGGCTACATAGTCTGGAAGGCTGGTAGAAGATGCAAATGCAGGACCCTCAGGATGGAGGGAAGGGCTGATTAATCTCTACTTCCTATGGCTTGCCACTCAACCCATGGTGAATGGGTGATCCCAAAAGAATTGAAACTTTCACACTGGAAATAGATTTGAGGGGGCCTGCCCAATGCTCTATGGGAAGAGAGAAATGGTGGAACACAGCTCTCTAAGCAGCCTGGTCACCACCCTGGGCCAGAGGCAGCAGTGTGTCTCAGGGAAGAATGAAGTGGCCAAGAACCTGTCCCAGGGAGGTTAGAGAGGGGGTGGAAAGCAGGGCAATGCATGTGCCCAGGCCCCAATCCCATTGCATAGGTTGCACTGTCCTATTAGGCTTAGCAAAAAAAAAAAAAAAAAAAAAAATTCAAATATCAAATTATTAAGAATTTCAAAGCAGGAACCAACTTCAGAACATGAAACACTAAATGCAGGGCTTTCTGCATGCAGGGCCCCAGGAAGCTGTACTAGTTGTGGGCTCATGAAGCCCCACTAAAAATAGTAATAATAGTAATAAATACCTAGAGTTGATGTAAGAGCTACATTTGCATGTGCTCAATGGTGAAAGGCCATTTAAAACTTCCAGATTTAATTTGCTGTTTATATTGAATCACTGGACATCAAACTAGGGAATATGGAGCTAGCCTTAACTTGAATATTCCTTCCTAAGAAACGGAGGAAAGGAGAGGGAGGGAGGGAGGGAGGGAAGAGGAAGGAGAGGAAGAGTAAAGGAAGGGAAGGAGGGAAGAGAAAAGAAAGATAAAGGGGGAAAGGAGAGAGGAAGGAAGAAATCAAGCAAATCCCATATTTCATTTAACTAGGACACAAAAAAATGGGCAAATTCAAAAATATAGTGTAAAGCAGCTGAAATCGGCCTTAGCTCCATGGGACATAGTGGCATAAGGAGCAGTGGTGCATTATGGAGAAAGCAAGTCTCCAGATGGGCTGAAAAGTAGCAGAGAGAGCCAGAATAAAATGCATTTCCTGGTGGTCAGAAGCCTAGGAGAACGATTTGGAGAGGTAAGTATTTTAAGCAAGGGTGAGATGACATGGATCAGATGGAACCCACATATGGGGTGAAATGCAGTGATAAAGTAGAAAAAAATGGCAAGGGGTGAGACAGTTCAGCCTTCATAAATTCAGAGAGATCCGCAAAAACACAGCTTCTGACAGCAGGAGGATCAGTCATATCTCTTGGACAAGAACTGTGTCCCCTGGTTGCATTAACCAGCAAGGAAGCTGGGGAGCCCAGGACAAGAAGAAGCCCTCCTCGGCCTCACAGTTTGGTTGAGAGAAGTCAAGGAGGTATATCCTCACAGCAAAACCACAGTAGGACTCTATTTGAAGAAAACAGGCGGTATCCTTTGCAGTAGAGGACAGAGATTTTAAGAGACAAATCCCAGAAGGCTACAGTATCCCTTGTCTCCTCTTCCCCCTTCCCAAACTTTTGCAAAGAGCTATGCCAGGAAATTTCAACTCATTCAGCCATATATCCTAAGAAGAGGACCCAGCACAGCCTCGATGAAAGATACTATGAGAAAAGTGAAAAAGAGAAACAAAACTTCCTGTCAGAAAAAAAAGAAGATACACAGAAAGTATATTGTCATATAACATAAAAATTATAACTAAAAATATATCAAATTCAAAATTAAAAAAAATGTTTAATGTTTATTTATTTTTGAGAGAGAGAGAGAGAGACAGAGTATGAGCAGGGGAAGGGCAGAGAGAGAGGAAGACACAGAATCTGAGGCAGGCTCCAGGCTCTGAGCTGTCAGCACAAAACCCTACGTGGGGCTCGAACCCACAAAACGGTGAAATCATGACCTGAGCCAAAGTCAGATGCTTAACTGATTGAGCCACCCAGGTGCCCCAAAATTCAAAATTTTTATAACACATTCCTGGCTGCAAAGGAAGATCATGAAATGGAAAAACAAGAATTAAGGGAAGAGGCAAGATAGGAGGAAGAAGGGAAATATAAGCTTCCAGACTGGAAGAAGTATAAGAAAGAATGGACATTGTGGAAAATTTCCCAAAGTAGGGAAATTGAGAATAGAAATAAACAAAGTAAATAAAGAAATGGAATTAAAATAATGAGGGGCACCTGGGTGGCTCAGTTGGCTAAGGATCTGACTCTTGATTTTGGTTCAGGTTGTGATCTCATGGTTCATGGGATGGAATCCCTGCTTTGGATTCTCTCCCTCCCTTTCTGCCCCTCCCCTACTCACGGGGCAGGGGGGAGGGGTGTGTGCTCTCTCTCTCTCTCAAAATAAATAAATAAGTATTGAAAAACAAATAAATCAAATAATGAGTGAAAAATGATAGCTATGAAATGGGATGAAAATGGAATAAAGGAACATAAAATAGAGTGAAAATAACAGATTTAGAAGCCTGGCAAAGCAAATAAAATATAAACATCATTTAGTCTCTGAAGAAAAAAATTGAAACGATACAGAACAAATATTTTTTTTTTAATTTTTTTTTCAACGTTTATTTATTTTTGGGACAGAGAGAGACAGAGCATGAACGGGGGAGGGGCAGAGAGAGAGGGAGACAAAGAATCGGAAACAGGCTCCAGGCTCCGAGCCATCAGCCCAGAGCCCGACGCGGGGCTCGAACTCACGGACCGCAAGATCGTGACCTGGCTGAAGTCGGACGCTTAACCGACTGCGCCACCCAGGCGCCCCGGGGAACAGAACAAATATTTTAAAATATAACTGAAGGAAATTTCCCTCGCATAAAAAAAGGCTTAAATTTACATATTAAATCATGTACCAGGGAAAAGTGACTCAGTCGACACTGAGCTATTTCCTAAAGAAATTATTTGACTTAAACATCTGGGCAGTCAGGCAAAAAGCTCAAATCACTAACAAAGAGAAAAAGCCATGTTGGTCTCAGATTACCCTATAGCAACACTCAACCGCAGAAGATGAAGAAACAGCTCTTATTCAGAAAAATAAAATGTGATCCAAGGAATTTCAATCCATCAGACCAAACTGAGCTTCAGGTATAAAGGAATCAGACTAACGGCTGATCTCAAAGGTCTTCCTTTGGGAAATAGGAACAAAACAAAACAAAACAAAACAAAACAAGGGAAAACTCCAGGCAACCAAGAGCCAAATAGAGAAATGTAAAAGGAATGGCAGTGAAAATGGAAGACATTTGACTGCAAAACAAAAACTTTTTTTATGTTAGGAGTAGGTAGCAGGATATAATTATAAAAACTGATCATATAGAAAAGATACAATGATATAACTTGAGAGGGGGAGGTGGGATGGAAAATAGAATTTGAGCAAAGCTAGGAGGTGGCCTCCCCAGCATCTGGTGGGACTTGAGGGATAACATCTGAAGTGAGAAGAAAAGCAAGAGAGGAAAAGGCATCTTTTACAATACAAAGGTAAATATTAAGAAGTTAACAGTATTGACTACAATTGGGACAAAGAGAATACAAACTATAAGAAACTTTGTAGAGGCTTAGAGAAGTACAAGTGTATACAGTGTATAGTGATAAAGGTAATTATGAGAAAAGTAATCACAACCATCTTAAGAATTACAAATAAAACAGTTGAGAATACTTAAAAATATGTAACAGAAAATATAATATAAAATTATTACAGAACTAAAACCAAATACACCTACAATACCAATGAATACAAATAAACTTATTCACCTATTCAAATAAAAAGATTTAGGGGTGCCTGGGTGGCTCAGGTCATGATTTCATGGTTCATGAGTTCAACCTGTGCGCTGGGCTCTGCACTGATAGCATGGAGCCTGCTTAGGATTCTTTCTCTCCCTCTCTCTCTGCCCCTGCCCCCCTCGCATGTTCTCTCTCTCTCTCTCTCTCTCTCTCTCTCTCTCTCTCAAAATAAGTAAATAAACTTAAAGGAAAAAAAAGAAAGATTTCTCATTGTAGCATAAAGTAATATGTGAGCACATGCACATACAAAATCAAACCTAAAGAGAGTGATTCAGAAAAGTTTCAAGTAATGAATGGGCAAAGGTATATTAAACATAAGCAGAGCAGAAAAACATGGGTTTACATCAGGCAAAGGTGACTTTAGGCCAAAGAGCAGAAAACTTGTCAAAGAAGAACAGTTTGGGACACTTAAAAGGGAAACTTATTGGGGTGCCTGGGTGGCTCAGTCAGTTAAGCATCTGACTTTGGCTCAGGTCATGATCTCATGGTTTGTGGGTTCGAACCCCACGTCAGGCTCTGTGCTGACAGCTCAGAGCCTGAAGCCTGCTTTGGATTCTGTCTCCCTATCTCTCTCTGCTCTTCCCCCATTCATGCTCTGTCTCGGTCTCTCTCTCTCTCTCTCAAAAATAAATAAACATTAAAAAAAGTAAAAATTAGTATGGATTCAGTTATATATCCATATGCCAAATAATATTTTCATAAAGTGAAAATTTCAGAGAAAACAGAACTGGACTAAAACACACTAAAAGTAGGAGGCTTTAATTTACTTCTTTTAATCTAAGACAGATCAATATCAAATACCTAAATAACATAATCAAAAAGGTATCTGATTAATATATATGAAATTATGTTTCTAAAAAATAAAGAATAAACTTTATCTTTAATTGTTCAGATTATATTAAAATAAATAATAAAACATATAGAAAATCTCAATAATTCCCCAAAGTGGAAATAATACAAAACATATTTTCTAATTTCAACACAATAATTGTAGACAGCAAAAAAGAAGCTTCTTTAAATTATCTGTATATTAAAAAATGTAATGTGTCATTATCAAATAGGGTTTATTCCAGAAATGCAAAGATGCTTAATTATCAATTATCATAATATGTTGATAGAGCTAAAATACCAGTTGATGATACTCAGTTAAACATTTGAACAAATTCATTTAAAAAACTAAATAAAATATAAACTGGTGGATACTAATATAATATAATATCAGGTGTCATAAGGTAAGATAACATAACTATAGTTATGAGGGATGCAGATTTCAGAACAAAACCCAGCATCATGCTTAAGAGTGACACATAAAAGGAATTTACATTAAACGCAAGGCAAAACAAACATCCCTGCTAGAGGCATTTTCACTTAACATTATAATAACACAAAAAAGAAAAATAAATTATAAGACTGAAAACTGGAAATGAGAATACATATTGGTTTGCAAACCAGCCCCATACTCACAGGGCACGGAGAGGCTGAACAAAGAGGCAAGCCACTCCAGATTGGTAGTGACAGGTTTAACAAGCGAGGGAGGAACTTACATACCAGGCTTGTCTTCTGAGCCATGTGACATAAATCTCCACATCCACAGCCAGAATCTTACAAGTTGACATAGAAGCCTTAATGGGGTTCAATCACATGCATGGGTCAGAGGCTCTCAACAACACTCCCTCTCTCATGGCTGTGGCCTTCTAACAGTTTTCACTGTGAGAATGGGGGTTAGACCATACATTCCAAGGACAGAGGAGTGAGCGAAGCCTCTAGTTCCTCTGGGGCCAGCTTGAGGGTCAGCCAATGGTCATGCCCTCTCAATGACTTCCTCCACCAACATACATGACACTTGCAAATGATATGATTATATTCCTTGACCCAAGTAACTAAAGTCAGAGAATTCAGTAATGTAGCTGGTTACCAAGCTGTAAATCAGAAATCAAAAGAATCCACAGACACAGAAAACAAGCTAGAGGATTAAATGGAGGAAAAACGCATTTATAATAGCAGCAAATAAATAAACAAACAAATAATATATAATTCTTGTGAAAAACTTAAGAACTTTTCACATCTTACACAAGGAAAACTTTAGAAAGCTACTGAAGGTTTCAAAAGAGCTAAACAAATTAAAAGACATTTCTTCTTAAATAGGAAGAACCAGTATCAGAAAGATGTCAATTCCCAGGGCGCCTGGGTGGTTTAGTCAGGTAAGAGTCCAACTTCAGCTCAGGTCATGATCTCATAGTTTGTGAGTTCGAGCCCTGCATCAGGTTCTGTGCTGACAGCTCAGAGCCTGGAGCCTGCTTCGAATTCTGTCTCTCTGTGTCCCTCCCTGCTCACACTGTCTTTTCTCTCTCTCTTAAAAACAAACATTAAACAAAATTAAAAAAAAAAAAAACATGTCAATTCCCCTAAGTTTATTTATACTGTAATGTGATATTTCAAAAAATAACTAACAGGCTTTTGTTGTGTTTTTGTGATGATGGTATCTTATTTTTATTGTGTGTTTTTGTTTGTGTACTGGACTACAAAGCTAATTTTAAAGTCCATAAACAAGCAAGAGACAGAAAGAACTCTTTAAAAAATGTAAGAAAGCATGTCTCTGTTGACAGATATTAAAATACCTTATATAGCTTCTATATTTAAAATGGTATGCTTGGTTCCTCATGAAACAGACCAACAGTATAGGATTGAAAGTCAAGAAAGAAAGCCAAATATATTAGGAAGTTTACTATATAATGAAAATAACATTTGAAGACAGTGGAGAAAAGTCGAAATTTGTGGTGAAGAATTCTGGTCCCATTAGCTAGCTGTCTAAAAGAAAAAAGAAAGCTGGATCCATACTTCATATTTCTGTTAAGAAAACACTAAATAGATTAAAGATATAAAGGCAAAAATTGAAATGTAATGGTGAATGAACCCAGAATAAACACAGGAGAATTATTTTATTGCCTAGGAGTGGAAAAGACCTTTCTATGACTCTAATCTAGAAGACATAAAAGTAGCAATAGATTAATACACCTACATAAAATTACAGGCTCTTGCCTGGAGGGGAAAACATAAGCAAAGTCAAAAGGCATGAAAAGAGAAAACAAATTTTGCAGCTTATATCCATACAGGGCTAATCTCCCCGATATAAAAGGAGCTCTTAGAATGGGAAAAGGGTGAGGGGAAGAAACAACAACAAAAAATGGTCATGGATACAAACAAATCGTTCACTGAATAGGTTTATTAATGGTCCTCAAACATTTGGAACAATGCTATATACTCATTCATTTTTTTTTTTTGCATTTTAACAGTTTTATTGAGATATAATTCACATAACACACAATTCATCCATTTAAAGCATATGATTCAATAGTTTTTAACATATTCATAGATATGACAACCATCACTTCAGTTAATTTTAGAATATTTTCATCATCTCAAAGAGGAACTCCATATGCTTTAGCTATCACCCTCTATTCCCCAATCTGCCAACACCCTCCCTAGCCCTAAGCAACCACTAATCTACTTTTGGACTCTGTAAATTTAGCCACTCTGGACTTTCAAATGAATGGAATCATATAATACATGTTATACTATATACCATAAGAAGTCTTTTGTGACTGGCTTCCTTCTCTTAGCATAGTATCTTCAAGGTTCATCCATGTTGTAACATATATTTCATTTTTATGACCAAATAATATTCTTTTGTACGGATATATCACTAGTTGTTTCTTTTGTTCACTGATAGATACTGAGTGTTTCTATGTTTTGCCTATTATGAATAATTGTAGTATGAACATTTGCATTTGTATGCTTTTATTCCCTTGAGTATGTACCTAAAAGTAGAATGCTGGGTCATATGATAACATTATGATTAATCATTTGAGGAACAGCCACTCTGTTTTCCAAAGTGGCTGCACTATTTCACATTCCCACAAGCAGCATGTAAAGGTTACAATTTTTCCATATCTCTGCCAATATTGTTATTATGTGACTTTTGATACTAACTATCCTAGTAAGTATGAAATAGTATATCACTGTGGTTTTGATTTTCATTTCCCTGGTGACTAATGCATATTTTCATGTACTAATAAGTACATATTTGTATAGCTTCCTTGGAGAAACATCTATTCAGAATACTCGTCCATTTTGTAATTGGGTTACTTGCCGTTTTGTTATTGAGTTTTTAAGAGTTCTTTATGTATTAAAGATACAAGTCCCTTATCAGATAGATGATTTCTACATATTTTTTTCCCATTCTATGGGTTGTCTTTTCACTTTATTAATGGCATCCTTTGAAGCATCTTTTTAAGTAAAAAATAAAAACTTTTAATTTTGATAAAATCCAAATTATTTTTTTCTTATTGTTTTTGTTTCTGGTGTCATATCTAAGAATCCTTTGACAAGTCCAAAGTCATGAAGATATACATGTATGTTTTCTTCTAAGAGTTTATACTTTTAGCTCTCATATTTATGCCTTCAATCCACTTCAAGTTAATTTTTGTATATAGTTTAAGGCAGGTGCCCAACTTCATTATTTTGCATATGAAATCCATTTGTCTCAGTCTTCAGTCTTTTGTTGAAAAGAAACATATTGTACAGCCTTGGCATACTTGTAGATCAACTGACCATAGATGCATTCATTTCTTGATTTTCAATTCTATTCCATCTTAACAATGTTAAGCCTTCCAATACATGAACATGGGAATTTTTCCACTTTTTAGATATTTAATTTCTCTCAACAATGTTCTATAGTTTTCAGAGTATGATTCTCTCACTTCTTTTGTTATTCCTTAGTATTTTATTCTTTTTGATGTAACTGCGAATGGAATCATTTTCTTAATTCATTTTGGACTGCTCATTGTAAATATATAGAAATAAAATTGATTTTTATGTATTGATTTTGTGTCCTGAAACTTTGCTGAAATCACTTATTAGTTCTAATAGCTCTTTAGTGGATTCTTTAGGATTTCCTATATATAAGATCATGTCATATGCAAATGGAGATAGCTTTACTTGTTCCATTTCAATCTGGATGCCATTCATTTCTTTCTTTCTTTCTTTCTTTCTTTCTTTCTTTCTTGCCTAACTGCCCTAGTTAAAACCTCCAATACAATGTTGTATGGAAGTGGTAAGAGCAGACATCCTTGCCATGGTTCTTATCTTAGGAGAAAAAGAATCAGTCTTTATTAACTATGACTTTAGATGCAGGCTTTTCACAGAGGATTTTTATAAGATTTAGGAAATTCCCTTTCACTCCTAGTTTGTTGGGTGTTTTTTTTATCATGAAAGGATTCTGTATTTTTGTCAAATGATTTTCCGTGTTTGAGATGATCATACCATTTTTGGGTTTTATTCTACTGATATGATAAATTACATTAATTGACTTTCAGATGTTAAATCAATCTTGCATTCTTGGAATAAATCTAGTTGGTCATGTTGTTTAATTTTGTTGTTGTTGTTACTGTGTTCCAGTTTGCTAGTATATTTTGGAGGATCTTTAATCTGTAGACCAAAAGAGATATCAATCTGTAGTTCTCTTGTGAGATCTTTGTTTGGTTTTGGTATCAGGATAATACTGACCTCATATAAAGGGGGCTGGAAAGTAGCCCCCTTTGATTTTTTGAGAAGAGTTTGTGAAAAACGGGTATGAATTCTTCTTTAAAGTTTGGTAGAGTTCAGCAATAAAGCCATTTGGGCTTCAGCCTTTCTTTGTGAGTAGTTTTTTTTTTTTTTTTAATTACTAATTCAATCTCTTTGTTTTTATGGGTCTACACAGATTGTCTATTTCTTCTTGAATCAGTTTCAATAGGCTTGTGTCATTCTAGAGATTTGTTCATTTCATCTAAGTTTATACAACTTGTTGGCATACAATTACTCATAGTATTATTTTATTATCTGTTTTATTTTTGTAAGACCTAAAGTAATGCCTTCTCCATTTTCTGATTCTAGTAATTTTAATCTTCTCTCTTGGTAAATCTAGCTAAAGGCTTCTAAATTTTACTGATTTTTTTCAGAGTCAGCATTAGCTTTCATTGATTTTCTGTATTGTTTTTCTATTCTCTATTTCATTAATTTCCACTCTAATATTTATTATTATCTTCCTTTTGCTTGCATTAGGTTTAGTTTGCTCTTCTTTTTACAGTGTCTTAGGATTAAGAGTTAGGTAATTAATTTGAGACATCTTTTTTAATGTAAGCATTAACAACTACAAATATCCCTCTAAGCAATGTTTTACCTGTATCCCCTAAGTTTTTGCATGTGTGTCTTTATTTTCATTCATTTCAAATTATTGTCTAAATTCTTTTTAGATTTCTTCTTTGCCCTTATATTAGCAAAGTTTCTCCAGGCAAGGAGGGAGAGAGAGATAGAGAGAGAGAGAGAGAGAGAGAGAGAGAGAAAGAGAGAGAGGGATTTATTTTAAAGAACTGACTCACGTGACTGTGGGGGCTGGCATGTTTAAAATCCATACAACAGGCTATCAGGGCAGAAACTTAGGTAAGATTTGATGTTCCGATATTGAATTTGAATTATCCAGGGCAGCAGGTTGGAAACTTTTCTGTTCTTTGCATGCTACACAGTTTTTTATCAGAAATTGAACATTTTAAATATATATTATAGCAACTCTGAGTACTGGTCCCTCTTTTCTGAGGCTTATTTGATAAGCAACTGACTGGGTTATTTTGCTGAGGTCTATTCCCTATCCCCCTCCCTCTCCCTCACATCACTGAGCCCCTGATGATGCTCCTCAGGGAGGCACAGCTTTGTGTATGCCCACAGTCACCCTGGCAGACAGTGGTATTAGTAGGACTCTCTTCTTCTCTCCCTCACCATACCCAGCTGTTATACTCCATCAATGCCCTGTTGCTCCACCTGTTGCTCTATTGTTTTCAATAATGTCCTGGTGCATAAATTGCTTTGCAAACTAACCCAATGAAAATGTGACTCCTTTGAAGGAAGAGTTTCTGAGGTTAGTGCTTGTTATTTGTTTTGACCCCAGGAGCTCTCCTCCCCTCTGTCTTATTCCTTGTTTCTCTCCTACAAAGTACCCAGCCTCCAGTCTAGGTTGTATCTTCATTAAATTCACATATCTCCTCCCAGTTGCCTTTCACCATAGCCTCTACTGTTCTTGAGAGTGCCCTTAGGCTTGCCCATAGAACTTCTCCATGCTCTATTGCAAATGAAGTCAGTTCCTTTGGGAATTGACTAGGAACTATCTGTTTTATGACCTGCTTCTCCTACTTGGCATAATCTCTGTGTCCCGGATCTGGAGCTGGAGGTAGGCAGTTTCTCTCTGAAAGAAAAATAGGAACTGAGCCCCTGGTGGGTAAGTTAGGGGGCAGCCAGCAGCCTGAAATCTCTTGGCTTGCCTCTTCTGGCACATAACCACTGCCTCACAAGCCAGGACAAGGGCAATCAAGGGCTCTAACATTAGCACAATGCACCCAGGACAGTGCCTCCTTTTGACAAGTGGGGACCAAACATAAAATGAGAATCCCTACTTCTCAACTGTACTTGCCCAGGATTTAGCTTCAGCAATCGGTATCAAGGCAGAATGACAACCAATGAAGTCCTGCTCCTTCTAGGAAGAAAGTTCTCTTACTGGGAACAGTGGGGAGAGGGTGCCCTGTGTTCTTGGCTGCAGCAGTCTGAAGTAAATTCTCCACCTCACTAAGCTGGGAGGGTAGAGAGAGGGAGTTCAAATACCACAGAGTCTAGCTGTTCTTATCTATTTTTGTAGATTTTCTTGAATAGATTTGTCATTCGCTGCTTGTCCTTAAGACTACTTCCAAAGCTTTAAATGACTGCTTTTTATAATTTCTAGTTTCACTAGGAAACAGGGCAACAGGATTCCTCACACTAACATGACAGAAGTCATTCTGCTAAACATTTACTTTTTAAATTTTGTTTTATGTTTATTTATTTTTGAGAGAGACAGAGTGTGAGCAGAGGAGGAGCAGGGAGAGAGGGAGACACACAATCCGAGGCAAGCTCCAGGCTCTGAGCTGTCAGCACAGAGACCAATGCAGGTCTCGAATTCACAGACCGGAGTGTGAGACCGTGACCCAAGCCAAAGTCGGATGCTCAACCAACTGAGCTACCCAGGCACCCCTGCTCAACATTTATTTTTAATAAGAAAATTCAAATGGAAAACTGTACCAAGATGTCATTTTTGATCTATCAGATTAGCAAAATCTAAATGTGTTTCAACATACTCTGTTAGCAATACTATGAAGAAGCAGGCCCTCCTACCAAATTCCGGTTAAGTATAAATTTGTATGATCCCTAGATAAGGCAGTCCTGAAAAATACAAACTACAAAAGTCTTACCCTTTGACCTGGCAGTTCTACTTCTGGAATTTATCTTGCATATCATTATTTCTAAGAGCAAAGTACGAGAAATAATGGAATACAAGAGGTTAAATAAAGAATGAAGAAGTGATCTATATAGTGATATGAAAAGCACCCCACAATATATTCAGTGAAAAACAAAGGTTTACACTAACTTCTATGTGAGAAATTGGGAGGATGAATATATATTTACTTAAATTCTCGTAAACTATGGAAATAAATCAAAGTAATCAATGAAAGTGGAGATCAGTACACAACATGATAGATATGGGCAGGGGTAATAATGAGATTTCACACTATTCCTTTGACACTATTTTGCACTTTGAACCATGCAAATGTATTTTTGTATTAATAAATTACATTTAAAACATAACCAAAATGTAGAATTTCTAGTCAGATAAAGTTACCGGGCACAAAGTGACCTTTGTTATCATCATATTAAAATCCTTGAATTTATAGAAGAAATAAAGGTCAAGTCCACAAGGAAAAGGGACTTACCACAACAAGAGCCCTCCTTAATACCATCACCCATTTAGCCCATCCCCTGCACACCTCCCTTTCAGCAATCCTTGGTTTATTCTCTATAGTTGAGAGTCTTTTGTTTTAAGTTTATTTATTTTTGAGAGAGAGAAACAGAGTGTGAGCAAGGGAGGGGCAGAGAGAGAGGGAGACACAGAATCTGAAGCAGGCTGTGTGGGCTATGAGCTGTCAGCACAGGGCCCCCCGTCAGGCTCCAACCCATGAACCAAGAGATTATGACCTGAGCCAAAGTCAGACACCTAACCAACTGAGCCACCTAGGTGCCCCAAGAGTCTTTTTTTATGGTTTGCCTCTGTGATAAGCACTGGGCAATGTATGTAAATGATGAATCACTAAATTCTATACCTGAAACTAATATTACTCTGTATGTTAACTAACTGGAATTTAAATAAAAACTTGAAGGAAAAGGGACGTGCTCTAGGATACATGCCAAGTTCTTGGCAGAACTAACACTGGCAGTCCTAACACTGATGTTAGAACTCAAGTGTTCCAATTCTAAATCAGGTCTCTGACCACTTCTGCACAACCACTTTTGAAATTAGGGAATTCTGCATTTGACTTTTACTATGTATTACGGGAAGGAAGGCTCATACTGAAAACTGAGCCCTTTCTGATCTGTGGTACCCTAGAGCCACCTGGAATGTGTGGCCTACTTGGCAGCAGCCTCCACATCACCCTTAATGAAGGCATGACGGCTCTAAGTGCTGGGAGCCCTTTATTAAAAAATCACAAAAGCAAGCCTCCAGTGGCCACTTTCTGCAGCACTTTCCTCTTGAAACCACTTTATTGCTTGTATTGTTTCCCAAAAGGCCATCTTAGAAATACTCTCTATGCATCTGTCCACCTTACTGATAGGGTGGACACCCTAACCTTATTCTCATCCTCGGTAACGCTGCAAAACAACCTGTTCCAGAGATAATAGGAATGGTGTCTACGTGATTGATTAATAAATCAGAGATGAAAGCTAGAGAGAACAAGACTCCACTGAGGCAGGTTTAAGAACTTTTTACAAATATTTCTTAATACATTGGTCCTGGCTACTTCTAAAAATGTTTAAGTGGGCATAATTTTTCTCTGCATAGTCTCTCCTTAAGAATTTCTCCTTCTGGGGGCGCCTGGGTGGCTCAGTCGGTTGGGCTTCTGACTTCGGCTCAGGTCACGATCTCGCGGTATGTGAGTTCGAGCCCCGCGTCGGGCTCTGTGCTGACTGCTCAGAGCCTGGAGCCTGTTTCAGATTCTGTGTCTCCCTCTCTCTCTGACCCTCCCCTGTTCATGCTCTGTCTCTCTCTGTCTCAAAAATAAATAAACGTTAAAAAAAATTAAAAAAAAAAGAATTTCTCCTTCTGGGCACCTGAGTGGCTCAGTGGGTTGAGCACCTGACTTCGGTTCAGGTCATGGTCTCAAGGTTCGTGAGTTCAAACCGTGCGTTGTGCACTGCACTAACAGTCTGGAGCCTGGAGCCTGCTTTGAATTTTGTGTCTCCCTTTCTCTCTGCCCGTTCCCTGCCTGTGTTCTTTCTCTCTCAAAAATAAACATTTACGTAAACAAATAAATAGATAGATTGATAGATAGATACTATCTTTAAAAAAAAGAATCTCTCCTCCCACCTATTCTCAGTCTCTCAAGTTCAAATATTGATGAGTACACCAGCTATAGGATTGAGCATGTGATCCACACACGACCAAGCAGAATACCCTATCCCCCACCACAGTGCTTCAATTCCTGATAAGCACCTAACAGCCTAAGCCAATGACTGCATGTGAACTTTGCTGGACTATCAAGAAAAGCCCCACCTTTCTCTTGGGGCTGCTAAACTGAAAGAATGTAAGTCTAGAGATTCTCGCAGTCAATTTTACTCTCACACCAAAGAAGTCCAAATGCAAACCAACGTAGAGAAACTAGAATCTGAAAGACTCCTAAAAACAGGGTTTAAGTACCTAAATCCAGCTATGCCTGAAAATTCATCCACTGAACTTCACAGTTCTATGAAAAGGGAAAAAAATAAAATTCTGTTTTTGGCGGTTATTTAGGCTACATGTATGTATCTATTTCTTGCATCTCAAAAATGCTAACAAAGAAATTGTATTATTTAATTATGGGATATAGAAACATTTTCTTAGTTTTAATGCTCTCCAAAGTACAGGTGTATTATTTATTCTAACACAATCCCCATGAAAATTAAAAGATTATGCTAGGAAGCAGATATTCAACATGGTATGTCCCCTACTTTAATCCTAAATTCTCTGGAGCACTTAGATGTTTTTTGATAAAAGAATAATATTCTGGAGAGAAAAAATAAACATAAGGGATAATGATTCTTATAACCTTTCTTACAAGCTATAAAGCAATGTCATAATGCTAACAACTTCATCCTCCTGCTTCTATAACAAGCTTTTAAAGTGGACAGTGTGTTAACAATCTCATTTTGAAAATGAATACGACAAAGTTCCAAAAGTCATCAGTTATCCAAAATCACAGAGATAAGGAAGGGAGCAGGCATTGAACACAAGGATCCCAATTTGTTCTCTTTATGTCTAATACACCACATTGACTTAGATAAGGACCCACAAAATCTGACTGTTAAATTGAAGGATTTAATCTAAACTGCAACTTTTCATTTTCACTTGGGTTCTGGAAATCATAAGGATTTCCTTGTATGTGTGCAAAGCAATAAGTCGTTCTGCTTCAGTTTTCCTCTACCAGCCCTGTTCAGGAAAACCTGTGTTCACATTATACAGAGATATTGATTTTTCTCATCAATTTAAAAGAAATAATTTTTAAAGTATATTTATGACAAGTGTAGGGGAAAACCTCTTTCGCTCATAAGAGGAATGTAAACAATTCTTACAGAGCTGCCTGGGGCTGCTTTAACATAATTTTTAATTTGACTAAAAAACCATCTACAGAGTGGATGTACTTGTAAACACTGGGAACTGGTACTATGTTGTTATGGAGAAAAACTGGTCAAGAAGAGTAAGACAAAGCTGCTACACTGGGTAACAAAGGGCGCAGCACAGGGGGTAAGGGAATAGGGTGTGTTGGTCAGGATTTAGAACTGCAAACCAAAAAATTCCTTCTGTTTAAGAAGAAAAAAAAAAAAGAATGTACTTTGCACATTAGGTGGCTCAAAAGATATCTGAGGTCGAGAAAGAGTCAGAGTTAAATGTGTACAAGCAAGAGCAAGTCCAGGGACTGCTTGTGCAGACCCCACCATCACTACCCATGGAGAGACCTACCGCGGCTATCATGGACACCAGATGTCAGAACCTCAAACACTGCGCCTCCAAAGGCCAGACTGCGTTGGCCACTAGGCTTGCCTCAAAACAACTCCCATGGGGGTAACTGCTTTCTTGCATTGCTGTCTTGTAGGGAGTCTGTGGTTGGGAGAGTCTAGACCACATGCCTATGTCCCTGCTGTGAGGAATGCTCCAAGGACAAATTTCTGTATCCTGAATTGAGAACAGTGACATGCAATTAAGTCGAGGCAAATTCCTCAAACACAGGAAGCATATTAAGGGCCCCTGACATTTTCTAAGCATAGACATGTCTACAAAATAGATTAGAGGAAATACAAAGGAGATTTATAAGCCAGAAATACTATATAATGATTTACAGGAAATATTCTTCTGTTGGAAAAAGTAACAGAGACTGACAATGACTTTGAGAAACACAGGACTGGAGGCAGAGATTAGGCGGCAAAGGTGTGCCCCCAGCCTCCTAATTATTTTAATCCCTTTACAGAAGTCTTGTGCATCCCTTTGCGCTCTACTCCTTATATATTTCAGATGAAATCATTGTGCACCAAAGATTTTAGAAGCTTTCAAGATAGTTTTATAGAGACAATAATACTAAATGTAAATTGTCCCACCTTGGTCTCAAACATCAGACTCATAGATGCCAAATCCTAAGTTGAAACCAGGTATACTGAAATAGCTTGGTAAATGTACAAAACAAAAATTCCAAAATGTAAGATTAACATCTAGAAGTCTAATGATAAAGCATGTGGATCCACATTTTGAAGGGATTCCCCAAAGTACTGAATCACGATAGCCCTGGCTCTAAAGAAAGCTTTCATCCCTGCTTGAAACACATGACAAGCAGAGTTTTACAAAAACAAGTCAGAATCTACCAAAAGAGAGGCTGGTTTAATGATTACAATGTCCTCTGGGGAGGTGTATGATACCAGGCCACAGGACACAAATCCTGAGCAGTGCTCACTAACACTCAGGCCTGTGCCTTCCAAAAGGAATGACTAATTTCCAGGTGCACTATTCACCCAGCCTGCTCCTAGTGCATTTAAACTTCTATATATTTGGGTTTAAAAGAGACAATAGGAAAACAGACCATACTCTTGCTTTCTGGATATCAAACACACATATTTATTTACATGATTATTTTGTTATTTCCTGAAATGTATTCAATTGAAAAGAATATCAGGTATTATTTTTTAATAATTTTTTAAAGTTTATTTATTTATTTTTGAGAGTGAGACATAGAGAGCAAATGGGGGAGGGGCAGAGAGAGGGAGACATAGAATCCCAAGCAGGCTCCATGCTGACAGCGCAGAGCCTGACACGGGGCTCAAACACATGAACTGTGAGATCATGACCTGAGCAGAAACCAAGAGTCAGTCGCTTAACCAATTGAGCCACACAGGTGCCCCAAGAATATCAGGTATTATTATTTAAAATGGAATATTATGTAATGATTATTTTTCAATTATTTAAATATGAATGGATACTTAACATAAATAATATAAAGTAAATATCAATATTTAAATATGATTATTTAAAATGAATACTATATGGGACACCTGGCTGGCTCAGTCAGGAAAGCATGCAACTCTTGGTGTCCAGGTTGTGAGTTCGAGCCCCATGCTGGGTGTAGCAATTACTGAAAAATAAAATCTTTTAAAAATAAGTAAATAAATAAATAAAATGAATACTATGTAATATCTACAGAGAAATGTAGGATATTAAATATCTTTAATGTATCAGTTATATTTTTTAATTCATAGGAAAAAAAATTTAAGGATATGCCAAATTTTAACAATGATTGTATTTAAGTGTTTGGATTTTTTTTTTAATTTTTTAAATGTTCATTTATTTTTTAGAGAAAGAGAGACAGAAACAGAGCATGAGCAGTGGAGGCACAGAGAAAGGGAGACACAGAATCCAGAGCAGGTACCAGGCTCTGAGCTGTCAGCACAGTGCCCAACGTGGGGCTCAAGCTCACAAACCACGAGATCATGCCCTGAGCCGAAGTTGGACCTTAACTGACTGAGCCACCCTGGCATCCCAAGTATTTGGAATTAATTTTTATTTGATTTTTACTGTTTCTTTATACCACCCTGGATGTTCTAAATTATCTATGATGCATATATATTACATTACTAATCAGAAAGTAATAGTGAATGAAGGCTTAGCTTAGAGTGTCAAAGTCACAACTGTTTGATACATGATAAAATAACATGATAATTTATTAATGTCTTGAATATCTGTAGTTTCTAGAAACTTATTTTCTAAATAATATTTTAATTAACTTTTAAGGAAGCTGGATTTTCTAAACTGGACTGCTTCCTTCTTGAAAAAGACCTAGCGGGGCCCCTGGGTGGCTCAGTTGGTTGTGTCCGACTTCAGCACAGGTCATGATCTCATGGTTCGTGGGTTAAAGCCCCGTGTAGAGCTTTGTGCAGACAGCTCAGAGCCTGGAGCCTGTTTCAGATTCTGTGTCTCCCTCACTCTTTGCCCCTCCCCCACTTGTGCATACGTTTTCTCTCTCAAAAATAAACATTAAAAATAAAATTTAAAAAGAAACGAAAAAGACCTAGCAAGATTAAGAAACACTAGGTAACTCAAAGCGTTAACTCAACACCATAAACACCCACTACTACTACAAAGGGGCCTCACATGGTTTCCCGCCACACATAATGTCTCTTTTAGCTGCATATTACCTGCTGCTCTGTGTGGCTGTGTCCCTTGCTCTGCAATGCTAGCAGGGCTTTCTCTTGCCCCTCTTCTCTCCTTGTTGGTAGTGCACTTGAGTTCATATGCGGGCATTTACCAGTGTTCATGGTCTAGCCTTTTAGTATGTCAAAACTTCATCTGTAAAGTTTTCTTCTTCTTCATCTGTACAGTTTCTTCATCTGTAAAGTGGGCATGGGGACAAACAACAGTACCCAACAATCCAAGTAGTATATCATATCCAACAATACCCAACAAGAAAAGTATCCAACAAGTATCTGGATATGTTGGAAAATTAAATTATCTGGGACATGGGAACACGGTTTTAAAATTATGAAGCAATATACAAACATTTTATTCTTTTCAATTCTAAAGTTGTTCCTTTTAATAAGCTATGGCTTTGAAAATCAAATAAATACACTAATCATAATAAAGGATGAAAATAAAACCTAAAAAATGAGGTTTAGTGTTACCAGGGGTCTGAATTGAACCAGAGATATTAAGTTTCATCTACTCAAAGACATACATGTCTTTCCACAGTCAACATTTCTAAATCTGAGGTGTGTCCTAAACTGGCAGGACCTTATAATGCTGCTACCAGGTGCATTGGGGATGTCTCACTGTCTTCCCAAGTGCAAGCATCAAAAGCACTGTATTCAACCTTTGCAAAACAGGTGTGTGCAGCTCTGAAGAAAGTCCTAGAGTAAAGGGTGAAGTGCCTTGAAATGCAGCATCATCAACTCTAATGGTACAGAGGTTGATACTGTGAGAAATGTCACGGATGTGGATGACTGTGAGTCCAAACAGGATCCAGACAAGTCAGACTCCAAATATGGAGAAGCTTCAGGAAAACTTAACCAATCATCCTATCTACATTTTCATTTTTAGATATGTATACAAAAGGATATACAAGTTTATAAACTGCCACAAAAGATTTTAAAAACTCCCTAAGTAAGTATAAGATAAAATGCAAAGTGGTATGAAGGCATTTATTACTTTTATTGGCAGTATTTTTCTCTGTTGGTTATTAAATGATAATGGGTCTTACAGTCAATGGTGTCTGGATACAACTAAATCGGGTGAATACCCCATTGTTATGATTTTGTTTTTGTTTTCATTCTTCTGTTACCTGAATACTTAAGCATGCTCTCTTAGGAATAAGGATGTCCTCTTATAAAATTGTGGCACTATTACTACATCTCAGAAAATGAACAATACTTCCATAATGCCATCTAAAATCTAGTGCATATTTAAACTTCTCCAATTGTCCAACAATGTCCTATTGATTTTTTTTAATTTTTTAATGTTTTTATTTATTTTTTAGATAGAGACAAAACGAATTGGAGAGGAGCAGAGAGAGAGAGAGAGAGAGGAAGACACAGAATTTGAAGCAGGTTCCAGGCCCTGAGCTGTCAGCACAGAGCCCAACATGGGGCTCAAACTCACGAACCGTGAGATCATGACCTAAGCCAAAGTCGGATGCTCAACCAACTGAGCCACCCATGCACCCCAGTCTTACTGTTCTTTTTAGACCATCATTCAATCAAATGTCACGCCTTGCATTTGACTAAAATTATTGTTATTATTAGCACCGTATACCAACTACTCAGTAAGGACAAATTTATTCTGTTTTAACCCCCATCCTCACCCCGCATCTTTTAAGGCATTGCTGTTCATTTGGTTTCATCCTGTTTTTATCTTATGGAACTCTTTGAAGATATGAAAGAAGTCTTATCAAAAGACTTGCCTACCTGGAATCTGTATTAATTTCTTTCACTGAGTTTCTTAATCTTTCAGAGGTAAGAATAAATAGAAGGTCATTCTGAACTTAACTTCTGAATTGCAGCAGAACAAGGCTGCTCTCAGGAACTAAGTGAATTGCTCTCTGGAGCAATGCATGCACACACCAGAACTTCCAGGTACCTTCAGAACCATTGCCTTTTGAAAGTTCAGTGTAATGTTCTGGGAGTGATTTAACTTTGGCTAATTGTGTAACCTCCTTATTTTGACAAAATATTCCAACCTTCTTGTTGCCACATTGAAAACAGCTCCCTTCAAATTTTCTTTAGAGGGGAATTAGTACATTGAACATGATGTTCACATTTTGGAAAAACAATTTCTTAATGAACTAAATTTTTTCTCAACAAAGAACTTGCTTTTTCTATTACTGAATAAAATGATTTAGTGTTCATAATGAAAAAATAAATAAATAAAGAGTTGAGGGAAGTGTAAAGACTAAAGAACAAAACAAATTGAATGTTTAGGATAGTAGGAAATGAGTACATACATCTGTTACTATGCCTTTCATTTATATTGAAGCACAAAAAAAAAGAGACAGGGGGTGGATAAGACAGCCAAGAGCCACATAATCTAATACTCAAATCTAAAGTACAGTGGGAATGATCAAATTTACCATGCTACTTACTATTGGCTGAATAATTTTCTACCAAGTGTGCCAGAATATTTCATTAAAATTATCTGGCAACAGTAGTACTAAAAGTATGTTGAATAGACTTCCACAGAAGACACTGGATGGCCAACAGGCACATGCAAAGATGTTCAACATCACTCATTGTAAGAGAAATGCAAATCAAAACCACAGTGAAATATCACCTCACACAAGTTGTATATTTCTTTTTTTTTTTTATTAAGTCTATTCATTTTGAGAGAGACAGAGACAGCACAAGTTGTGGAGTGGCAGACAGAGAGAGGGAGAGAGAGAGAATCCCAAGCAGGCTCCATGCTGCCAGTGCAGAGCCCAATGTGGGGCTCACACCCACAAAGCCTCAAGATCATGACCTGAGCCAAAACAAAGAGTCAAATGCTTAACTGACTAGCCACCCAAGTGTCCCTAGTTGTATATTTCCATTTTAAGTTGTTTGGAATGAATATTTTTGTCTGCTTCTAGCTCTCAGTAGGGTTTCCATAAGACATCTAGACAGTAGAATTATGAGTAGAGTTTTTCTTCATATAAAAATTATTCCTTATTCAGCTGATAATAAACAATAAGCTAACCCAGAAAGGTGGAAGAGGCAGTGATGTCTAAACATTGAGTTAGCATAATGCCTCTATTAGACTATTATACAGATTTATTATATTAAATAATTTCACAACTCAACTGATATGTTATTAAATAAATGGATAAATTCCATCAAGAAACGTTCCCTTTTCTTCTGTTTCTACTTTGCTCCCAAAATGATAATTAAAAAATTCAAATATGTGATCCTGGAGAGGAAGCTTCTACAATTATACCTCTAAGAGCCATTCTTACTACATAAGCACTAGGACATCTCAGTGGGCAAATAAAGTCAAGGCCATTTCTATTTTTTTGAGGTTCTCAGTTGCAGAATAAAGAAATGTCAAAATATGGCTACAAAGTGCATTTATATTAAAGGCTTACATTTAACAAATTAATCATATTTTTGCTCTGGAAAACTCAATCATTATACATGTGATGTCTTGGAGATAGCATTAAAAATATGTTTTTGAGGCCCATCATTATAAGAGACCATGGACTCTCCAGTCACTCTTCAACTGCCAGTGTCTCAAAAATCCTGTCACACATTCACTCCATTAACATAGACTTTTCATTCCCCTATCATCTTCACCTCCTGTATAAACTGTTCTCAACTACTTACTGTATATGATCTTTTTTCAATTTCTATGAAACCACGCACCACAGTAAAATACCAAACGTGATAATATCCACGGGAATTAAACAAATCATTGGAATGTTCGCATCAGTATCTTGTTCCACACAATGTTTGATAGGACAAATAATTTTATATCTTTAGTATACCATTTCTATTTTGTGGAGACCATCACAATTCATGGGAAAATAAACTAGAGTTTGAAAATCCATAGAAATATTGACGTTTCATCATTTTTTTTAATTCACAAAAAGAAATGTCTCTTACTTCTCAAGGTATAGGTCAAGATTCAATTTCCTGCTTTTAGCCCATCCTTGTCCGTCTGTAAACTGTTGATCCCCACTTGCTCTTATCATCTCTATTCAGCCTTGCCAGAAAGTTTATCTTATATCAAGTGTAAATATAATCCTTCAAACTGTGCCTTAAATCTTACTCTCCTTCCTTAGAAACCTCACATCTTCTTTCTGTTCTGCACCCTCAACAGCTCTCTCTGCTATTTTATATACAGAAATAAGTATAAATCTCTCTCTCCTATTATTCAAAAATAAATGTTCTGTCTAATTTTCGGGTTTTATAGCCATGCTCTGATCACCCTGATTTCCTCCATAACCAACTTCTTAATAAGTGGCTGACATTTTCTCCTTCCCATGCTGCCCTTACCCCATGGCTAGATGAGCCTGTCATTGTCTCTCCAGGGAAACTTTTCTCACAGAGGTGATCAGTGACCCCACTATTCCTAATAAAAGGAACACATTTCAGCCTTGGTCTTACTTTATTTCTCTGAGGTATGTAGAAGTCTGGACAAAAGTTTTCTTGAAATTTTCTTGTCTATTATTCCATCCACATCTGTGGCCACTTCTCAACCTCCTGCCAGGATTGATTTCTCTCAGCCACCCCTTAAAAGACAGTGTTTCTCAGAGTTCCATCTTTTTTCTTTTCCTCTTACAGTATTTGACCCTCCTGGGTGACCCTATCTACTCTTTTGATTTTAGTTGACATTATGTTGATGAAGCTCAGATCTCTGAGCTTTATGTCTCTGCAAGGTAACTGGCCCCACCAGATGTCCTTGGTACTCCTCTATATACTTATCCAAGGCTCATGTTAGGCCCCACAGGGTCACTCCATAGTTTTGATCATCTGTCCAAACCCCTTCTCTTTTTTAATCAATAGAACCAACCCCTTGCCTAATCCAAAACACAAGAATTATGCTTGATACTTCCCTCTTCCCTACTCACCTTCCAAGGTCACCAAGTCCTGTTAAGTCTCTCCACAAATGGTCTCCCAGTCCTGTCACATGCTATTCCCCTGCACAGTTCCGGATGCTTCAGGACTTTGCCAATTACATTACCTTTCTACCTCTTCTCCCTGCCCCCATTTTATTTACCTTTACTATTTCTACCACAACTTCCAGGATGATCTTTCTAAAATGCAGAGCTGGTCAAGCTATATCCCATCTCCAATATTGCTTAAAACAGCTCATTGGCTTCCTACCGTCTTTAAAATAAAATAACATATCCCGGGCATGGCCCTCCACAGTCTGTCACTGCCAATCTCTATAGCCTTGTCTTTTACCACATTTGTCTTGCAGCCTATGTTTTAGTCCTGCTGAAATGTATATACCAAATACCGGTATTTCAATCATATTGAAATAAATGCTCTGAATGAATCCCTGGAAAAAAACATGTTCTTTCAAACATTTGCTCCTTGCACATCCTTCTCTCCTGACTCAGCTTGAGCATCACCCAGTAAGCTTTATTCTCTCCTAAAGGACTGGGGAAATTCTCCTATTGTGTATTCTCATAGCTCACTGAACCAATCTCGGCTGCAAGTTTGTCTTTACCAGATGTGTTTAACAGTGTACTCTCTAGGTGGGTGGATTCAGTGTACCTCAAGGGCATGGATCCTGTCTTCCTCATATCTCCACTGTTTTCCTCAATGACTGGCACATGCTATATATCCATCATTGTTGAATGAATTAATATAAGCACTACTTGCTAATACTCCTTTTTGGGTAGTCATATGATAAATACATATGATCTAACTAACCGTATAAATACTTTACTTCACATAGATGTATAGATAGATGTATAAATAAAAAATAAATCAGGAATTTGTAGACTTGTCTTTCCTACTGTAGACATTAACATCTTTGTCCATAACTTTATGTGTACCCATACACAGACACACATGCAGAAAATTTTCTTATTCTGCAGAAATACAAAATATTATTTTAGGAAGCACTGACTAACAAAATTACTAAAATGCTTCATGAATGGTAAAGACAATTATTGTCTTTAGGCACATATAACTGGAACATGCAGTTAAAAAAGTCTTATGTAAGTAAAAGGTATTCCACTGACATCTTTGAGATTACAATTACTTTTTAAACAATATTCTTATAAATATATTACATATATGTCTCTTTAAAACATTATTTTAAAAAACCAAATACATCTTTGAGACTGCAAAGGGCATTAGAATTAATATTGAGGCTCAGTGAAAAAAATATCTTGAATAAAATCATACAGCTTGTAAATGGAAAAGTCATAGGAATTTTAAAATTTAATATATTTAAAATTATATCTCATTCCTTTATTGGGAACAATAGGTTTAACTTAATATATTGTAGTCCCTAGGGTCTTTTCTGTAATTTTAAAGCCTCACTTAGACCTGTAAGACAAAAATAAAAAGAATAATGATTCTATGTGGTACCCACTCATGATGAGACTTTTTTATGTGAGTGTAAGGGGTACCACAGGGGCAGTTTATACTTCATCTGCTTCTAGCATTAAACTCCTGTCGAGCAGAATCCAAGGGAATACAACTTATGTGCCATTAAACCATCAGGGTCCCTTAATAAAGTAGAAGCCTATAGTGAGATAATGCCAGCCACAGCTTAGCCATTATAAGGAGAACTAACCCACCAGGTCACAAGAAAAAGCACCCAGAAAAGCAAAGGCTCCCCTTCCACATCCAACTCCATCACTATCAGGGAGTTTTATTCCCATTAACCTGGTGACACCACATCTGACACACAGAAGCTAGGCCAAGAGATGGTAAGAAGATGACACTGATGTGTCTATAGTAAGACTACTGACCTCTACCACACCATACTGCATTATAGCTTCATTTGCTCATTTCAATTCAATGCATACATTAACTTCAGATCTCGCTTTCCATAAAAAATGAGACAGCTTATAAATAGCCATCCAAAGAATATTTTAGATTAAGTTCCCTGACTCAGGTCACTAAGTGTTGTTCTTCTTTATTTCTCAGAAATGTTTCATACTCCAAGAGAAATTTGGTGCTCATGATTAGACACAATTTTACATGCTAAGGATTCATATTATTTATGATAATAAAAACAACTTCTATGACTTAACTAATGCAATATACAATTCATAAAGTTCTCTCCTATATGTTTCAATGATCTCCACAGTCACATAGGGTTTTTTTGTTTTTTGTTTTGCTTTGTTTTTAGAGTTGTATTCAGGTAAGCAATATCACATTAATTTGAAAGCTCACATACAAACTAACTGGTAGATCCTAAAATTGATCCCGTGACTTTGGACACCAAGTCCAGTGTTCTAGCCACTACTTAATTGTGCAATGTTGTTGAAGACACAGTATTAGAAGACACTAAGGTATTTTTTTTTTTCTTCAACAAAGTCATTCAGAGTAACTATTCCAATTTAGGGTTTTAATTGTATTTACCTTGTCAAGATATGCTTCCATTCCAAGAAGAGAACCCAAACTTTTGGTTCTTTATATAAGTAGAAACCACTATGAAAGGATAAATAAGTTGAAGAGATGAAGGAAGAAAGAAGGAAAGAAAAAGAGAAAGAGGAAGCCAGGAAGGAAGGAAGGAAGGAACGAAGGAACGAAGGAACGAAGGAACGAAGGAACGAAGGAAGGATAAAAGGGAGGGAGGGAAGGAGGCAGGAAGGGAAGACCAGGTATTTCATTTTCAAGAAAAGAAATGGTGCACTAGATACCTAAAACAATCTACTTTTACAAAGCTTTTTACTCTGCTTGGCAAATTCCAGATAAGATTCTTTGTATGTAAATATGTATGATTTTCTGGGGAAAAGAATGTAAGGCTTTCATCCATTCAGTCCACCATAGAATCATCAGATGAGTACATCCCTTTAAATAAGAAACTGTGTAAAAGACAGAAAATAAAAGGGAAAAATATTCTAGGAGTAGGAAGACACAACTGAATAAAGCAAAAGGAATCTTGGAAGAGTTTACGGAACTCATGGAATCTGCACTGGGTCTTGAAAGATAGGTTGAATTTTGTTTGACAGGAAGGGAAAAGAGAGGGCATTTCCAGTTAAGAGAAAGGTAGGAGTGAAGACACACATACACGCACACACAAATGCACACGTTTGGGAGAACGCAGATGCTGCTACTTGAGTAGAAGAATTATTGTACGTAAGGGTTCAGGAGAGTCCAAGTGCTAAATGAGAGGGCACCAAGCAGAAAGCAAATCCATTTTCTCCTTCCGAAAGCAGTTTTTGTTATCTTCAGTAAGAAGAGCGACACCAGAATGTGTAAGCTACAAAAGATCATTTGTTTTCCCATCTTTATTTTACAGAGGAGAAACTTAAGTCCTTGTGATACTATATGCTTCCTGCCTCACTGTCATACATGATTTGGCCATTTCTACCACTGAAGAAATTCAATACAATCTCCTAAATGTATAGCTAGAGCATACCTCAAAGCATATCTGCTTTTCGTTTAGTGTGGGTTCTAATTATAACTCTTTGAACAGGTTAATGTTTCTCTCAGAGTGTCTTTTATTCATTCATTACTGAAACATTTTCAATGCATGCAGTTCAAGAAAACTGAGTCAATGAAGTCACTTGTGTCAACAGTAAATTTTTTTTATCTTTTTTCATTAGTGTCTTAGTCTAGCACTAGAATCTTTAAGGAAAGAATTGACTATTGTGTAGAAATAACTTTAGAAACTTAAGGTTCATTGATTAGATGAGGTCTGAAGTCCTTCTCTAAAAATTCTATTTTATGTTCTCAAATTTTTCTTTAGAGGAAAATAATTTTTTATGTATTCTGGTTCTTCTTAAATTGCCTTAATATGTTTGTAACTGTATCCTAGATTATTAGATGCTACACAGTTTCACCTTCTCTAGGGATTGACTAAATTCTGAAATGTACACAGAAGGTAAAAATCCCAAGGTGCCTGGATGGCTCAGTCAATTAAATCTCTGACTCTGCATTTTGACCTAGGCTATGATCTCAAGTTTCTTGAGATTGAGCCCCAACTCGAGCTCTGTGCTGATAGCAGACAGCCTGTTTGGGATTCTCTCTTTCCTTCTCTCTCTGCCCCTCCCCTGTTTGCATTCTTTCTTTCTAAATAAATAAATAAACATTAAAAAAGTTTTTAAGGGGCACCTGGGTGGCTCAGTCGTTTGAGCATCTGACTTCAACTCAGGTCATGATCTCGCGGTCCGTGAGTTCGAGCCCCACGTCGGGCTCTGTGCTGACAGCTCAGAGCCTGGAGCCTGCTTCGGATTCTCTGTCTCCCTCTCTCTCTGCCCCTCCCCCGTTCATGCTCTGTCTCTCTCACTTTCAAAAATGAATAAATGTTTTTAAAAAAAAGTTTTTTAAAAGGTAAAAATTCCAAATCCCTAATCACCCTATATGTGCATATGTGTTATTTGTCATATTATGGTAATTTAAGAGTGCCTACCAAAGACACAGAGTGACAGAAATTCATGAATTAAGGAATGAAAAATATATAGAGTTTAAAATGAGTAATTTAGGGGCACCTGGGTGGCTCAGTTGGTTAAGCATCTGACTCTTGATTTTGGCTCAGGTCATGATCTCACAGTTTGTGAGTTCGAGCCCTGAATCAGCTTTAGCACTGACAGTAAGGAGCCTGCTTGGGATTCTCTCCCTTGCTCTCCGCCCTTCCCCGCTCTCTCTCTCCGTCTCTTAGTAAACTTAAAAACATAAAATAAAATAAAATTAGTAATTGAAAATGCCATTTGATGACTTTTGATATATTTAATTACAGAGCCCTGAAGTGATGGTAGTACATCAATAGGGAGATAGTACACTGAGAAATTACTTTCTTTGTATTAAAATTTATTGTGATCACACTGATTAGTTATCCATCTGCTCATACTCCAAATTGATTCTATACCCTGAGATGCTAGGGTTTAAAATATGCAAACAACACTTCCCAGAACCCCAGTGCCAGCTGGCTGACTGAGAAGTCTGCCAATAGGCAGCACTGAGTGGTACTGGAAGTGGGGGCAGGTGGAGAGAGAACTTCCTGTCTCAACTCCAAACCTGGCCCCATTAGCTGTTGTAGCAGTAACACTTGGTCAAGTCTGCAGTTTCTTTCTGCATTCCACAAGCCAGCCACACTGGGGCCCTTATCTTTACTGTTTCCTCTTTATCCTAGGCTCTTGCTGTAGCTGGGTTTCTAGGTCACCAGGGCTCTTTTTGCTCTCTCAACTCTTCAATGACTGTAATGATATCCTGAATCAAATCTATTCCATTTTTAAATGACTAATGCGGTTTCCATTTCCCATCAGGATTCTGACTGATGCTATAAAGTGATGCCAATGGAATGCCAGTCTGTAAATGCCATCTCCTACAATGACCACAGAATGGATATGATGAGAAGAGTCAAAGCCAATGACAGTGCCTTGCCCTTTGGAGCAAGAAAACAGTACAGACACAAACACGTGCCGAATCCAGTGAGCAAAAAGCTATATTCTCTGAAGCTATCCCAGGGAAAAACAAAATTCCCTACACGTCAGTCACTCAGAATAGAGGAAGTGAAAGGGCAGCAATTTTATAAGAGCTTTCCACTAGAAACTGGGCCAAAAAAAAAAAAAAAAAAAAAGGAAGGGGGCATTAAGGAATAATTTTATCTTCACTTGGAGAGTTTCAACATTAGTTTATGCTTTTCAGCTTCAACAATTGCCTTGTTCATTAAAGTTTTATGAGTAATTTAGATATTTTCTGCAAAAAGATACAGAATATACAATGAGTTTCTGAGTTCAGGGGTTTTCTCCATTAGTAGCCAATTTCTGATTCCTCTCAAAAGGACTCGCAGAAATGTTGGTCTCTTTCAGCTACTCACACTCTCATTTAGCGAAGAATTAAATGAAAACTGAACACAATTATTTTAATGTTACCTTAAGGATAAAGGCAATGCTATTTTAAATGTTAAATATTTTAGCTCTGGAAAACAGCATGGTGCTTAAATGTCTTTTAGAAAGAAGGAAATAAATAGTACTAATGGGCCACCCAGTAAGGTATACTTGAGACATAATTTTATGGCTACACTCATTTTAAGCCTTTGATATGTGAATCCTAAAAGAATTGTTCTAAGGATACCAATCAGCACAGTCACACTGAAACCCCACTGAGTGTTGTCAGTGGAAGTAACATATCCTCAAGACCTCTGAAAAGGGGGGGCATGTGTAGCTCCTCAGGTATTAAGAACCTTCACAGGGTGTCCCTACTCATCTGTGAGTGTTCCACTATAACTAGTAGTTCATTATATTGATGTTTCTAGAGGAGGATTATCCTAGCAAAATAGTTTTGCCCCTGCTCATTCCAGTCTTCTGAAAATACAATAATGCCATTTCAGTTACAGAAGAATGTATGAATCCTTTTCACATCTCGTATCTAATCTGATACACACAGAAGCATCACTCTGACTTGACAAATGAAAAACATGAATGCTCATGGAGGTGGGACCTTAGGCCTGATCACACAGATATTGAGCAAAGAATCAGGACTAAGTAGTCAGAAATATCACAAAGCTGGGAAATGTGGTCCTCAATATTCCCAAACACAGAGAGCACACTCAGGGTTTAAATTCCATTCTTTTCAAAGGAAAAAGAAAATAAGTTGTTTTGTTTCAGATCTGTTCCAGAGATATCAGAGGATAAATTATTTCAGCCAAGCAAGATTTTGTCCTGTATCTACAGGAAAATAAAATCAAATTATTGAGTTACATGCATTCCTTTGGGGCTACAGTCTTTGTTTTGAAAGGGAAAGTCTAAAAAATGAAAACTTCTAACATGAACTAGAACCATCCTGAGATTAGTCGTGTGTGTATAACAATACAAAAGATAAGTGTGATGGCACTCTACAAGCTAGAAAGCTATATAAACTTCTAGCACATAACTACAGTAAATGAGTTTCCAAAAGTTTCCAAAACCTCAGCATAGTCTACAGCAGTAGTTCTCAAAATATGATCCCTGGACCAACAGTGTCAACATCACCTGAGAATCTGTTAGAAAAGCAAATTCTTGGGCCCCACTGGATCATAAAATCTAGGGGTGGCATCCAGAAAACTGCCTTTTACAAATGCCTCCAGGTAATTCTAATGCATGCTGAAATTCCAGAACCTCAGAGCTAATGGCAGAATTAAATTTAAGGCCAAATTTGACCTTGTAAACAGATTCAGCTGTCCACTGTGTAGACACAGTATTTTCCAACAAATTCCTAAGTGTATTTTCCAACAAAATGAAACTATTGCCTCCTTGCTGTGAAATAATCATAAGTCAGTGCTCTCATGCTGAAAAATCGGCCTTGACAAACCCTAATAAGAGAATAGAACCAAACAGCCATTCCACAAGGAAGTTACTACTAAAATAAAATTCCATGGACACCTGCTTCACCTTGAGCAATGCTTGGATCATTAAAATTTTAAAAACCACAGAGGTTGCCACAGACTCCACATGGAGAAGACCATTCTGTAAGAATGCTGAGCATGGTTTATGCATTGAGGCAGAACTCAGTCCTCATCCATATTGCATTACCCCTTGGAAAGGTGAATGTACCAGATTTCAGGCCATAAATAATTTACCTAAATACCCACAGATCTTCCAAGTATTAGGGTTGTCCTCTTAAACGGGCCAAACGCTGTGATAATTTGCCAAAGAAAAACAGCCATGCCCAGCAGCAAAAGCTGTTCTCTAATGAGAGTCAGTAATGGAATGGCAGACATTCCAGGACTAATCTCATCCCTGGAAATGGGGGATTTTCTTATTCTCTTCCCACTGCATCTGGAGGACCTTGGAACTTCACCATGGGTCTTCCGAATTGCTTCCAGAACAGATCTAATCTAGACAGTGTCTAGCTTTACAAATCTAACTTTTCAGAACCTCATGATACAAGTTCAACTGGTCACCCTGATCCCACAGGGTTGGGATTAAGTTTTTTTTTTTCTTATCACAGTGGGGACAGGGAACACAGATACTTTTTCTAGAATGGGGACCTCCTGGCTTGATGCCTCCCAAGAGAAGGGGTCTTATCCTCTTCTAAGAAGATTCCAGTGAGTTTATCAATTATAAACACTCTTTCATTGAGGGATTTCTAAACTTAAGACTGCCCTCTCTAACCCTTAAAGGACTTGGGGCTACAGAACCTAGCTGTAGTATTCCCAAAGCCTCCAGAATCTGGATATCTACTTGGTAGCTTCTCAGACCATCTCTGAAAAGCTCCAAAGTTATGGAATTCCAGATAATGTGTAACCCTGAGAGAAACAAGAACTGTTTCTGTAGCTCACAGGAGGTGTATGAACACCCAATGATTACCCTAGACCCTTCTGTGGAAGCCAGGTTAGCCAAGAACCCTAGGAATTCCCTCAATGATTCCACAATATTGTATGTTCCTCTGTACGCGGATCTTAGCACATAAAGTACTTCCAGGTTCAGTGGAGATGCCCAGGCTGCCCCTTGAGCTATGTCCTGGTAACCCCCAGAAATGCTTTCCTGACCTTCTCATGAAGCAAACTCCCAGTACGTACATGGCCCTAAAGGCCACTGGGAGTTTTGGAATCCAAGATAAAGAGCTCAAAGACTCTCCTAGATTTTCTAGAGCATGCTGGGGATGTCACTTATCCTCTCAGAGCAAAAGCCAGCACTCATTAGTGAGTATTCCCATAGAAGTTCTAGATGCAGCCTGCCGAAAACCCACCAGAGCTGACTGTGAAGGTCTCAAAGTGAGCATCAGGAACCACCAGTCAACTCTGATGAGACTGATGTCATCAAGAACTGGGATTAAATCTACCGTTAGAGATCACGCTGTGGTTACAGCCGAAGGACCTCAATTCTGAGATCCCTGAAACTTATCCTAAGTTTGGACAGGTAAACTTGACCAGATCCTTGGGGAATGTCAACTGGTGTTGAAGAGACACGCTATGACTGTATTTATTCAGAAGTTTTTACTACTAAAAAAAAATCTCAGGCTAATCCAAGTGTTTAGGGGTTTTAGTTGCTGGGGAAGTATGACAGTTACTGGGAAATCTCATTCTCCTGGAAGTGGGACACCCATTGAAGAAATAATTCTGCAAGGCACAGAAAACCCATAATAGTACCAATGGCTTCATTAAGTGAGACCCAAATGTCCTCTAATAACTTGGGACTCTGCTGAGCCATCCTGTGGTCAGTTTCACAGATCATTACCTTTGGGTCCGATTTAGCATTAACTGATACTGTTACTTCTTTAACAAAGTTCCTGAAACCAACTACTTTTTAAAATAAAACTCAAAAGTAATACATGTTTGCTATAACAATATAAAGGAAATTACAAGAGCAAATTACAAAATTAAGTTTTTTCCCCTTCCAGTTTTTCCAGAACCATCTGGTATATATATACTCAACTCTCTCCTACCATATATATATATATATATATATATATATATAAAGTAGCTATATAAATATATATATAGTAGCTATATATATAGATAGTAGCTATATAAATATATATAGCTATATAAATATATATACAGTAGCCATATATATATATATATATAGTTAAATCCTTCTTGTGAAACTAACAACTTGAATTATAGATATAACAGATCCAAGATAAATAATAAGCAGCCAGAGGACTTTGTACTGGGCCATGCACCTGACATTATCATCAAGTTGATTTTCCAAGTATTAAGTAAATGATATTGTTGAGATGCTGCTGTACCAGAGGTACAAATAGCAAGGTATGTGGAACTGTGGAGAATCCAAGGCTGATGCTTCCAATAGCTCAGCTTTGTTCATTGTTACCACATGTCTTGAGTATGTAATGACTTGGGGACTTCACAAGGTGTGCTTAATTGTCAAAAGACTCTACTATATTGGTGTTGTGCAAGATTTGTGCTTGTCTTTAATTTAAACTGTCATTAAGTGAAATGAACCTGGTGCTGAGTAAAGCCTATTCTTTCCCTCATGAGTTTACCAAGCCAAACCTAAGATTCATGCCACTGGTCAAGCAAAGTGGACACTGAAGTATTAATCTGCATTTTCCCGATCACCATTAGGTTCCCCATCTGCATATTTAAACATTGTTCAATGTTTAAATTTTTTACACTTTTTCTATGGGTTGTGTTTTCCTTATTACTTTTTTGGAAGACTTTATATATTAACTTTATATCTAATTTATACAAAAACAAGTTTAATTTCTTCTCACAATTATATTTTACATTTATTACAAATGTATTTTTTTTATTTTTCATTTAGACTGCAATGTACCATTGTATCCTGTATACCTATGTTGATTTCTTTCAAAGCAAAGTCAGTTACCCCATTACCATTTAGTATATAATCCATGCTTTGCCTTTTCTCCCTGAACTAAAATGTCTATTCAGATACTAAGAAATTATACATTTACATTCACATTTAATTCTATTCCCACTCTTTATGCTGATCTACTGATATATTTGTTCCCGTTGTTTCTTTTTAAAATAATAATAGCATTATAGTAACTTTTACTATCTGGTATGCAGGTTTTCCTCCATTTTTGTCAAACCCGTCTTCAGTCTGTTTTGGATAACACAGGGTTTACAAGAATATAATTTTGAGCACATCATTTTCCCTCTCTGGAACTCAATCAGAAAATCAGATGCGTAATTCTCCATGTTCTATAGCAGTTCATGTTCTTACATTCTCGTTTCCAGTTCTCTCCTTAGTGTTCCTGGAGATTTCCTGCTCCATAATTGGTGTCATCTAGAAACCTCAGCTGTGCTTTCAATACAGTATCTATTATATGGCATCCAGTATTCCAGGTAGCTGTGCGCATGCATGTGTGAGCGTGCATGCGTGAATGCGTGCCAGCGCATGCGGGTGAGTGCGTGCTTGCGTGCGTGCTGTGGGCGGAGGTTTCTGGTCATGCTGGTAAGTGGAACAGAAGGTCCCATACCGCTAAGTTTCTAATAAGTACAGAAGTTGAGCCAGATTTTGCTTTTTAGTGTGCTCCCTCGAGCAGCATCATGGGCATCCCTTGGGAGAGTATTGTAAGCGCAGAACCTAGGTCCTCACCGGAGACCTGCAATTTTTACCAGACCTTTATGTGATTCATTTGCACATAGGAGTTTGAAAAGCACAGAACTAGGTGTTGTCTTATATCCCCGCAACTCGAGCATTACAGAAGTCAATGATTAAGTGGTAATCCTGGTTTTCCTGATTCTTCCTATGTATCTGACTGAATTAAATCTGGGAGCATTCTCCAAGGTTTAAGACTTTTCTAAAGAAATTAGTAAGAGGGAAGGAGAAAAACAGTGAACAGTTTGTCTTATAATTTTCCTAGTCCATGATAAATATAGATAACGTGCCTCAGTTGCATGATTATGTATCTTCTTCCTGGTCTTCCTGCTTCCAGTCCTTTTTCCTTTCTACTCTTTCTGCAAATTTCTACTCCCCCATTCAGAAATCTTTAGCTGCTTCTTGTCATACTGCTCCCACAGCCTTGCTGGAACCTGTATACCCACACTGTATCTATTTTATATAGCCTTTGCTTCTAAGACTTTATTTGAAGATGGGTTCCCTGTTTAAAAAAGAAAAAGAATGAGGCACCTGGGTGGCTCAGTAGGTTAAGCATCTAACTCTGGATTTTGGCTCAGATCATGATCTTACAGTGGAGAGACGTAGAACCGTAAGGAACCCAACTTGGGGCTCCATGCTGGGTATGAAGCCTGCTTAAGATTCTCTCTCTCCCTCCACCCCTCCCCCGATTTCAGGAAAGCGCACGCGTGCTCTCTCTCTCTCTCTCTCTCTCTCTCTCTAAAACAACAACAATTACAAAGAAAACAAGAGCTCATTCATCTGTGGCATTTTCCTATTTTAGTATTAGTTAGAAAATGTAATTTGGTTTACAGCATAAACATAAATAAGCATAGGAAAAAGGGTTACTGTCTCTAGTAAGGAATTGTGACTTAGAACTGATAGTATTTTTCAGCTATCAAGTTAACAAGATTCAAAATAATGTCCAGAGTTATGCAGGATAAAGGTGTCTCTAAAGTGGGAGTGTACAGCATTGTCCCATTCAGAAGGAAGAAATATTTATCAAAATTCTTTTTAAAATGCACAGTAATTATATTTCCAGGAGTTTGTCCTAAGAAAATGTTTAATAATGTACACAGAGATTTAGCTACAGGGATAGTCATCAAAGTGTTGTCTCTGATTAGGAGAGAGGGAAAAAATAAAAAACTTGAAATGCCATAAATATGAACTAGCTTAAATTGCTTATGGCAAAATCATATAAATGGAACACTTACATGGAGAGATATTCACAAAATTTAGTTTTAAAGGATGTGTTAGAAAATAATATCACATTTTAGTGAAATAAATATGTGCATTTAGGTGTGTATTTGGTTTGAGAAGAATGTAGATAACTTTTCGTGTTTTACTCTGGAATTACAAGACATTTTCCCCCTCTTTTGTTTTCTTTCCTGTATTTCTAATTTATATTTTTGTGGCTTTTAACCAGAAGAATTAAAAAGTGTTATCTTTCAAAAAGAGAGGGTCTTTCTCCTAAGGTGGATGATGGAAGAGATAGAGGTAAAGCCTAAAGAAAAAGTCACCTTGCCTCTTTCAGTTCTATATTTTCTGTTGTTTTTAGATGAAAACTCCAAGTTAGCAAATTGCCATTTCATGCATAATGACTGCCCTGTTGTGGGCAAGCTCAGTTATTTGGGAACTGATTATTCATTAAACAAATATGTAACTACTCATGTCCCTTATATAAAGACAGAATATAGGGCCTTTGTTTCCTTAGAGTTTCCCTGTGCCTCACTTGTTCTTTCTGGCACTTTATAGACCCTTTGTCAATGGGTTTAAGGCAACTGTATATATAATTTATCCATACCACTCAGTTTGTCCATTTTTAACAGCTACAGTTAAAATTCAAGTGTTAAAGTAGTTGAGAACTATTGGCCACAGTTTGAAAAAAGAACAGGTTTTTTTTTTCCCCCTTTTTTCCCCCATGTCAACAACTAAGGAAAACCAAGTATAAGGAAAATCACTTGAATTTGCAAGTATAATAATCTTTGTTTTCTCATTTTAATAAATAATACATTTGAACAAATTAAGAAAAAATAGACCAGCAAAAGGAAAATATATTAAAATTACCTATAATCCCATTGCTAGGGAATAACTATCCTTAACATTCATAAGCTTATTGTTCCAGGCTATTTTTATTCTAAAATATGCATGTATACATAGCTTATATAACTTGAATCACAGTGTGCCTGTTTTTTGATGAGGCTTCATCTCGTTCAAAAGTGAGTCACGAAGACCTTTCATGGATTACTATCGTATAGCATAAATATAATGGCAGCAGGATGATCAATGTGCCAAGCGGACAAAATTTATTGTTTTTATTTTTTATTTTGAAAATTTAGACTCACAGAATGGTTGCAGTAATAGTACAAAGAAAGCCTAAAATCCTTTCACCTAAATTCTGTAAATGTTAACTTTTTACTGTGCATGTCTCTCTGTTTGTGTATGTTTCTCTTTTAGCCATTCTCTGTTTATGTGTGTGTATTATACTTTTATTTTTTAAACCATTTAAAAGTAGGCTGCAGACAATACAGTGCCCCCTTTACCTCTAAATTGACTGCAACTTTCTAAAACAAAGGACGTTTTTACATAAAGACAGTACAATTACTAAAATCAGGAAATTAACATTGATGGGCTATCTCTCCTGATACAGACTGTATACTTTCTCAAATTTTTCTAATTATACCATTAATTTCCTTTATAGGAATATTCTTTTTCTATCCAGGACCCAATCAAGGATCACACATTGCATTGGTGAACTGGGGAAGAGTCAGATCACAGTGGACATTCAAATGTAGGTTTATTCTCCCTCCAGAAATTTTAAAGTCCTTTTCTATTCATTTTTAAGGGCAGTGAGGAGGTCTGGTAAACTGCATTTCAGAAATGCTGTCATAATGGGTTTTAACACCTTTTACTGTTCTTACTGGCGCTATTTTGTAGAATAAGGAACAATATTGACAGGGTTTATGGGAGGTATTTTCATACACTTTTTTAAAAAAAATCTCAGACTTCCATTTTTATATTCTAATGTTTTCATAATTTTTTCTTTTTTTTTTTTTTTTGTAACTGGAGCCATGTAATATGTATAAGGGAAATGTTTGCTTTGTTTCAAGAGTTTTGCTAATTTTTAGGCAGAAAGATAACAGTTGCCTAGAGTTTACCTTATGTTGAACTAAAATCAGTATTTCTTGGGGCACCTGGGTGGCTTAGTTGGCTGGACATCCAACTCTTGATTTCGGCTCAAGTCATGATCCCAGGGTTGTGGGATCAAGCCCCGTATAAGGTTCTGTGCTGAGCATGGAGCCTGCTTAAGATTCTTTCTCTTTCTTCCTCTGCCCCACTCACACTTTCTCTCTGTCTCTCTAAAATAAGTAAATAAATATCAGTATTTCTCTTTAAAAAAAAAAAAGGGTGTCAGTCAATTAAGAATTTCTTACCTAATCCTTAAAAAAAAAACACGACATTGGGGGTTTTAAGCAGGAGGTAAGATTCTCAGATTTTGTTTTGTTTGTTTTAAAAGTCATTTTCCTGGGGCGCCTGGGTGGCACAGTCGGTTAAGCGTCCGACTTCAGCCAGGTCACGATCTCGCGGTCTGGGAGTTCGAGCCCCGCGTCAGGCTCTGGGCTGATGGCTCAGAGCCTGGAGCCTGTTTCCGATTCTGTGTCTCCCTCTCTCTCTGCCCCTCGCCCGTTCATGCTCTGTCTCTCTCTGTCCCAAAAATAAATAAACGTTGAAAAAAAAAATTTTTTTTTAAAAAAGTCATTTTCCTGGCATTACAGAAAATGGTTTTGAAGAAACTGTTTTAATAAATTCTTAGAATAGTGGAAGATGAGAGGACAAGGCAGAGACTGGTGATGGGGAGGAGAGAAAATAACATAGATCAAAGCCCAGTATGCAAAGTAGCCCTTGCTCCAATACTCCACTGTAGGAATAGAATGGTTTAAATTTGTGATGCCAGACCTCTTACCACTAATATGAAAATTCACGTATAAGAAAGAGGACGAAACGTTCCCCACCTTCAACTTATGTTTGCGAAGAATGTTTTGAGTCTTATTTCTTAGTGAAAGATGATAGCTCAGTCTCACATCTTCCACTTTCATTTCTAAAAGTCTTTTTATACTGCCACAGTCCCCTAGTGCTATCCATCAAATTAAGGCAGGCCTTGAGTGTCAGCCCAAAAGGCTTTACTTTAATATTTAGTGTAATGTTGGAGATCATTCCTAGTCTTGTACATGATTCAAATAACTATTTCTTTAGTCACCTACAGTGCTAAACTTTTGTCATCTAACAAGATAAAGAATAAGCAACAGCCTATTGAGTTGAAAAAAAACATATGCACAATGTATTATTTTACAATCCCATGAAGGCTAAAGAGCTTACCCTAACAAAATATATCCATCAATTAAATTTTAAAGTCTTGCCTGAAAACTTACTATGCTACACATTTCAATTTGCACCTGAACCTTCTGGAACTAATTTAAAATGCAGATTCTGATTCCATGGGTTTGGGATAATGTCTAAGATTCTTATCTTTAACATTCTGCCCAGGGTATCCATTCTGCTCATTCTCAGACCACATTCTAAAGAAGAATATAGAAATCATCTATTACTTCTCACTGTATTGTAGGTTTTTACTTGAAAACAGAGGTTGAAACTGCAAGTTAGAAAGAACACACACAGGGTTGGAGTCAAGACAAGGAGTCTAAGACCTGTTTGCCATCAACAAACCAGCTGACTCGGGGTAGATCCTGTGATTGTTGTGGGCCTCAGTTTCCACAATGTGGACATCTGCAACAGAAAAGAGAGCTGTTTTTCTACGACATAAGGTATGTTTTTAATAAAAATTTAACAAAAATCCAACCTTCAGAATGAACAAGCTTGAGTTGGTTTAACTGCAGTAAACATATTTATTTAAAAATGTTAAATGTTTTCCTTCTGAGAGTGCAATGCCAAATAGCTACCATATGATTATAAAGAAAATGAAAAACAAAATTACCTTCCTGAGAAAGTGACCCTTTCTCTTTATGAAGTCACAGGCCGAATGAGACAGTAAACAGAGAATGTGGCCAAAGAGTCATGATTCAGGAGATTAAAATATCCCTTCTCAGAAATGGATACACTACTTTTCTGCCTCAGGCACAACTTTCAGAAAAAGATATTCTTTGAATTTGGGATGAAGCAATTTTTCATTTCATTTCAACATCTGGCTCTGAAATGAGGGGAGGCAAAGAAACATTGCACCATCTCTTGCTTGAAGAATCATTCAGATTCATAGTGGCAGAGTTCCCCAAGAAATAAATGGGATCCAACTGGAACGTCCCAAATCCAATATATATAGACACTGTACAGAAGATTATATCTTAAAAATCTGTAAGTGGTAAGCTGAAAAAGATGAATGTTTAAAAATGAGAGAGAGAGAGAGAGAGAGAGAGAGAGAGAGAGAGGTGACAGGGCATTTAACTCTCCAGAGCCTCATCCGTTCACTCTCAGTCTTTGGGGTCAGCTGTGCTTTTGGAGAAGCCGCGTTTCCAGGGGTCCTTTTGCCAGCTGCCTGAGTCCTGTTGCTTTTGATCACTCTCTCTGACGGATGTGATGTGATTCTTTTTGCCAGCTCGTTCCTCTGAGTCTGCTAACTCGGCACACGCTGCTCTCACCTCACTAGCAGGACTGCCTCTCTCTCAGCAAGAGCTCTTAGTCCTGCCAAAGGCCAACACCCCTTGGTGGCCCCCGCACCTCCTGACAGCCCAGCTCCCTGGCAGATGAAGCTCTCCCTCTGGTCCCCGTGTCAGATTCAAAGTCCTGACCAGCTTCCATCAACAGAAACTGCCTCTTAATTGCTGTAGATCAAAAAGCATTGAACATGTCAATTAAAATAGAGTGGAAGAGGGCAGACAAAGATAGGGAAGATCTGGCATTTACCAAAATAACCCATTTCCTGCTGGGCTGATGGCTTTCTTTATGCCTCATGGTTCTACTTGATTAATGGGCAGGTCGTTTCTCCAGCAACACCACGAACACAGCAATCAATTTCAGGGTCTGTCTGATTTACCTGACTCTCTGGCTTTTTTCTTTCCTATAATCCATTCCATTCTATAGCAAAAGGGTTTGTCCCTAGAACTACACATATTTCCATTAGAAAAGAACCCCCTCAAGCCACATGCTGATGTGAAGGAAGTAGCCCCATTGCTTTTGACTCACCTCTTATGAGTCCCTTGTACTTTCCTATTATATTCCATCAACATGGCTAAAATATAATTTTCAGAGCTAGAACAGGGCTTCACTACATAGTCTAACAGATGAGTAAAGTGAGGCTCAGAGAGGTGAACTGACTTGCCCAAGGCTACACAGAAACTGTACTTACTAACTCACTTTCTAGTCGGTGCCTGCTTCCATTTCACAGCTATGTTGCTACCCTAGCCATATTTCAAGAACCCCATCTAAGACCTAGAGAAGCAATCGCCAGGAAACGTGCTGGTTAGAAGCCAAGCCTACTACGCCACAATGCCCCTGCCAATTACTGGCTTCCTCCTCTGTAGAGTGGGTAGTTCATAGTCATCATGGAATTGCTGCGAACATTAAGATTGTTAGTGTTGGCAAATCTCTCTTGTCCTCACAATAGCAAGTCTAGTTTATGGACTGCTTCTTAAGTGTTCAAAGAAAGTTGATGGGTTCAGGAAACACTACCCCCAAATATGGCACCTTGGCACATTGAATGTCTTAAGCTGCAGGAGTTTGAGAAAATGGCAGGATTGGGAAGTTCTCTCTGACCTCCCTCTTGCCTTTCTTCCCTGAGACAGGGACCTCTGAAAGGTACTGTCCCTACATAAGGAGGAACGGGGAGTCTCTTATGCATGATGGGAGTTTGGGATCAAGAAATCTTTACCAACAAACCTTGTTAAACTAACCCTTATGTTCCTAGTTACCTCTTCCCCATTTATTATTCCTAACCCAGCCTCCTCTGCTTCATCAGTTCTTCACAGATCTATTCTTTCTTTGTCTAAAAGGTATAAAAGCCCCTGCTCTGGTCATTTCTTAAGGTCTTTATACTTTTGTGGGGGCTCCCAGGTACATGTAAAAATTCAGTAAAATATGTATGCTTTTCTCCCGCTAAATCTATCATTTCAGACCCAGCAAGGGATCCTAAGAAGGTCAAAGATAACTTTTCCTTCCTTAAAAAGTAAAATATGTATTGTTCATTAGATTTATGTAATGTAGCTATAGAAGTTACAGAACAATGGTCCCTAATTTGGTAGATCAGCAGATTGCCAAGTTTTATTTTCCAAGTAAGCAAATAAAAAAAAAATCCACTTACTAGCACATCTATCTTGTAAACTAAAGAACACTAAAATTCACAGTAGGAAAGGTATAATTTGAAAAGTAAAAATCCTCCTCAAAAAGTAATAATACTTTTGCTTCTGATGAAAAAAGTGTTGTCATGGGCCAGTGTCAGTACAAATACTGCAGTTTAGTTTGCAAGCCCACTGTCTCCCACTCATCTTCAAGGAGGAAGCACGCTGCCAGAGGCTGTGTGGCCCCTTCCCTCCAGCCTTCCCACGTGAGCCGGGAGATGTAAGGCCTCCGGGGCCTTAACTGTGAACATAATTTCCAAGTTCCTAAATGAAGCAGCTGCCAGTCACCCAAGCCTTAGCCAGTATTCTTCAAATCTGCACATAAATCCAATTTTCCAGAGTCAGGATCTCCCCACATCATCAAAGGTAGACCATGGGCAAATATACAAAATGAATGTAACCTGGAAAAAGAGCAAGCCCTGCCCTTTGTTGCAAAATTCATCCACATTTCTGGGGAAGTTCATAAGAGTGGTACATGAGAAAGCAGATGGAAGGCTTAACAGAAGGTCTGTGGGTTCTAATTGCATGAAGTAAACGCCCGAACCTTGTATGGCGATGGCCCTACTCAGTTTTGTGGAATTCAGACCATGCCTGGAGGTGAGGTAGCAGTAGGGACAGAGACAGATGAAAATAGGCAAAGAGGCAATAAGAAGTGCAAAGGCCCTGGGGCATGTTGTAAAAGGACACTGTCAGACTAGGGGTGTCTTAGAGGAGTGGAACATCAGGGGAGACAGTCACTGTCTTTAAATGTCTGAAGAGCTGTCAGGCAGAAGAGAAAATAGAATTGCCAGAGGGCATAAGAAAGTCAAATGATTGGAAACAAAGAAAAACAGACTTATGCTACATAAAGGAAAACCTTTTAACTCTTAAAGGTGCCAAAAGAAAAAAAAAAAAACAGGAAAAAAAAAGAGGAAAGGGAAGAAAAGAGCAGTTCTTTTTTGTTTTGATTTTTTGTTTTTCGTGGTTTTTTTTACTTTTTTTTTTAACGTTTATTTATTTTTGAGACAGAGACAGAGCATGAACAGGGGAGGGTCAGAGAAAGAGGGAGACACAGAATCTGAAACAGGCTCCAGGCTCTGAGCTGTCGGCACAGAGCCCGACGTGGTGCTCGAACTCACGGACCGCGAGATCGTGACCTGGCTGAAGTCGGATGCTTAACCGACTGAGCCACCCAGGCGCCCCTGTTTTTTTGTTTGTTTGTTTGTTTGTTTGTTTTGTTTTGTTTTTCATGAACAGTGGTGATTTCCGCATACTGAGAAATATTCAAGAGAAACCAGGTAAAGGGTCTTCAGGAAGTGAGAAGGACTTAGGCCAGATATCTGACAAAAGGAAAGGAGATGATACTATAGATTCTGGCTAGGAATTGAAGATCAGGATAACCCTACCAAGTGATCTTGACCATCCCCTGGTTTCTTTCTCTGTTTCTTTGCCCACAATTGAAGCTTGATACATGGTATGTATTATAAATTCGGAGCATCCTTCTAGTTTGAGTACATTCTGGGTTCCATCAAACACACCTGGTTTTTCTTAGGTTTGATTATGGTAACTGTCATTTATTGAATATTTTCTATGAAAAAGGCACTATAAAATTTTGAAGTAGATTATATCATTATCCCCATTTTATACATAGGGAAATTAAGTTTCAGAGCTGGTATGTGCTTTGACCAAGCCACACAGCTAGGAAGAGTCAAAAACCTATTTCTAACCACCATCATCTGCTGCTGTTAAGCCCCACAGTGCATGGCCTGAAAACGTCCAAATTTACTCTCTCAAAAGTATTTGCATTTTGCTCCAGCAGCCTCTGCTTCATCGCCAAGTCCCATGCCTAGAAACTGACACAAATTCCTGGTTACCCAAGGATTACCTTGGAGATCAGCATCATGAGATTGTTGTCCTTCTCAACTCTATTTTTTTGTTTTGTTTTTTGTTTTGTTTGTTTTGCTATTAAAGTAAGCCTCCATGACACCTCCTACTTTCACATTCTGGGACTCAGTACCTATGTAAATAACACTTTAGACAACCTAGGCTCCCATGTCCTTGACCCCAAACTACAGTCCTCTTTCTCTGTAGCCCACTTCAATCAATTACCCCTTGGGCTTACGTCCTTTACTATATCTAAGGTATCCTCCTTTTTTAAAATTTATTTTTAAGAGACAGAGAAGGGGAAGGGGCAGAGAGAGAGGGAAAGAGAGAGAATCTCAAGCAGGCTACCCACTGTCAGTGTGGAGCCCGTCAGGGGCTCAAACCCAGACTACGAGATCATGACCTGAGCAGAAATCAAGAGTCACTTGCTTAACCATCTGAGCCACCCAGGTGCCCCTAAGCTATCCTCCTTCTGACCAAAACAGTTCATCCTTTACACTCCTTCATTTTCTGACCCCGACTCTATGATCCTCATAGTCTCTTGGAGCACTCTTCCCTCTTCTCACAGACTCCCTTCCCTGCTCCAGGCTCATCCCAAGATCTCAGGCTGCTCTCACCTCAAGCCCTTTCTTTCCTTCCAGTCTTTTGACACTGCTGCACATGAGCACCTACACCTCCAACCAGCCCCGTCTTCTGCTTCCACATGTGGGCCACTGATGCAACCACCACAAACCAAGAGGCCATGAAGACTGACACCATCATGAGCGTGTAGAACTCAGTCACAGCTGCTGCTCAGTCTACACTGCTCAGTGATTCCTAGTCAGTCCCTCCATACTGTCTCAGGCATTTTTCCAGACCCTCACATTTTCCATAAGCTTCTAAATCCCACTCTCTGGTGTAGACTAGATCTTACATCTTATTTCACATGCTCAAGCTTCCAACCTTGCTTCCTCATTCTCAGCACAGAGAATCAGTTCCCTTCTACTACACGGAAGGAAGAGATTACAGAAACCCTATCCACTTCACACCTCTAGATCTAGGTTATCTGTCCACACTTTCCTCCTGCCATCGTGTCATACGTGGCCACGTATGAATAGGGCATGTAGAATAGGCTATTCTATGATGTGATCTATAAGGCCAACTCCTTCTCTAGGTACGCCTGTTACACAAATAGCACATGTGTGACCATGTCTCTGGTTCCTGTCTTCCTCAGGAACTTTATCAGTAGTCAATTTCTCTCTATGTTCTTCAAGCTCTTCTCTCTAATTTATCATTCCCATCAGCTTTTAAACATGCTCAAATATCCCTGAACCCTTTCATATGACTGCAATTACATGGAATTAAATCCTATGTACAGTGAAGGGCTTGGAACAGAATGTGGTGGAAAGGGTTTATAATTGGGTTTCAGTGGGTCTACGGGTGATGCATTAACTGATTTAGATTGTACATATCAATTTTTAAAAGTTTCTAATAATTATAATCTAATACCTTTATAGGTAAAGTGTTATTTTGTAAAAGTACGATTTTTCCTAACTGAAACAATGTGTTGGTTTTTATATCCAGCCAGTCTAGTTGAAAGAGTGCCAAGTCTGTGAGTACAGCAAAGTCTAGGCTGTCTTGCCAGCTCTGAGCGCCCTCTGCTGGCGAAAGTGGGTACAACAGTCAAAGAAACCATTCAGTTTGGTGACCATTAAAAAACACTTCGTATTTATCACAATGCAGTTTATGTTTTCTTTCATTTCCAATATTGTGTAAGGGCTAGTTAACATGTTACAAGTGGGACTCTTGCTGACTCCATTTGAGCTCTGTATAATAATTCTGTGATGCCTAAAACAGCAGCCATTAGCCACAGGTGACTCCTGGGCACTTTAAATATATGTCGTTTGAAATGACAGGCCTTGTAAGTGTAAAATACATACCATAGTTCAAGAGTTATTACAGGAAAAATTATTTAAAACATCTAATTAAAAATTATATTGATTACATGTTGAAACGATAATATTTTGGATATAATGGGTTAAAATATCTTACAAAAACTGATTTCACCTCTTCATTTTTTACCTTTTTATATATGGTTACTAGAAATTTTAAAATTATGTATTTGGTTTGCATTGCATTTCTACTTTACAACATGCCATAGATGCTTCATTCCAAAGTTAAAGTACCATGCATAAACATCAAAGTAGGTCCCTAAAACATGGTTCGTGACTCATGAAATCCTCACACATATATATTGCGGGCATAAAAAGACTTGGAAAATAAAGATGGGAAAACGGGTTGCTGAGTTTTCTATCAATTTTGGAGAGAGCTATTGGTGTGTTAAGTACTGAGGACCGCCAGCCAGCTCTCCTCCCTCACACAGGGGAGACAGTGGGACATACTGATGCCCCAGTTCAAGCCTATCGAGTGGCGTCAATGGCACCACTGAGAGCTTACCTAGATGCTGGCCACGGGCTGGCAAGGGAAGCAGAGTAAGAAGTCTGTGATTAGGAAAGCAGCCACACTTCCAGACTTGGTCAGAGTTAAAAATGCCTCTTTACCCAGGTCAGGTGTGGATGAGTGTTTCACAGCCAGAGTGTGTGATTTAAACCTCTCCAAGAGGGCCTCCGGGCAGTGAGAGAGTTGGAGGTGGGCTTCTGAATGGGAATTCAATTTGAGTGGAGGGCAGTGATGGGGTGAAGGAAGAGGGGAGCACACATGCTGTGTGACCCTCACTCCCCTTCAGAGAGGGCCCGACTCGCTGCCTTAGCAAAAACTGCAAAAAGATCTGAGACTTCTTTCACACATGTCTGAACCTGAGCTGTGTGGCACTCATTTGAAGTATTAATTTCTGCAAACATAATCTATAAACAACTGGTAAGTCAAAAACACACCACCTGTTTCCAGGTGGCCTCTCTGATCCTTAATGCTAGAACCTTCCTAACATTAGCTCATTCATTAGATCTTGAGTAAAACACTTGCTGAAATAACTTTCTGGACCCCAAATGGAGCTGCTCCTGCCTGGGGTGCCACATCAGCAAACCAAGATGTACAGGAGTTTCACATCCCTGTACATGCTCCACTTGACCAGAAACACAGTATATCCACTCAGCCAATCCCCAAACGCCGAGCCAACTATGCACACACGCTATACTCATTTACTTGTTCTTTCTCACCACAAATAATGTTGACTATGTGGCCCCAGCCAGTCAGGTATTTCCTATTTTTCGTTTCCTCATTCTTTATTCTTAATCCTATAAAGCTCCCTGCCTTCCTCCCCATTTTGTACTTTTCCAAAAGAAGGCTCTCTGCTTCACAACGTGTTCAGGTTTGTTTGCACTACCTGAACTGTCTTCATTAATCGATCCAAGATGTCAAGGTTAGAGAAGGCTTTCGGAGCCCTCTTTTCTTGCCATCCATTAATTTATTCAATGTAAAAATGTCTACAGTCGGGGCACCTGGGTGGCTCAGTCAGTTGAGGATCCGACTATGGCTCAGGTCATGATCTCATACTTCATGGGTTCGAGCCCTGCGTCAGGCTCTGTGCTGACAGCTCAGAGCCTGGAGCCTGCTTCCGATTCTGTGTCTCCCTCTCTCTCTGCCCCTCTCCCACTTGTGCACTGCCTCTCTCTGTCTCAAAAAAAAAAAAAAAAAAAAATTTTAATTAAAAAAAAAGTCTATACTCCTATTATGTGTCAGGCACTATGCTAGTCAGTAACAATATGATACAGTCTTAGCCAAGGCTGAATTCGGTGGGAAATCACCATTTCCCGTGCAGCCAACTCCACTTTGAGAAAATTCTCGTATTAGAAAGATTTTGTGTCTATGCATAGAATTATAGAAGAGCCTAATGTTTGGAGAAGGTGGGTTTTGAGTTGTTGGCGCCCCGTGTGGTGGATAACTTGCTTAACACTCCCTGAGGTAGCCCAGCCTAGATAGCTTCGGCTGGTAGAAAAGTTCATTTGTCTACTTTGTGTAAATCATCCTGGTGACATCAAGTGTTGACATTTACAAAGTGCTCCTCTTTTTTCTCTGGCAATGTTTTTTATTACAGTTTGCCTTTCCTGATTTTTATCACTTTTTTTCTTTATTTTTTCTTTATTTTTATTCTTTTGGTCACTATTTCCATGGAACATTTTTCTCATCCTTCTACTTTCAATCTTTCTGTATCATAGGTTTTAAGTAATTCTCTTTAAAAGCGTATCGTTGAGGGGGCACCTGGGTTCGTTGATCATCCGACTTCAGCTCAGGTCATCTCACGGTTCGTGAGTTCAAGCCCCACATCTGGCTCTGTGTTGACAGCTCAGAGCCTGGAGCCTGCTTCAAATTCTTCCTCTCTCTCTGCCCCTCCCCCGCTCACTTTCACTGTGTCTCTCTCAAAAATAAACATTAAAAAAATTTTTTTTTAAAAAGGGTGTCATTGGGATTCATCAATCTGACAGTCTGTTGATGACAAAAGGTGTCATTTAATTGGAACATTTAACCTACAAACATTTAATATAACGACTGAAATATTTAGGTTTGAATTTACCATCTATGTACTGGCGTGTACATGCTCTACCTTGTCTGTGCTCCTTTCACATTGATTATATTTTATTATTCTGTTTCCCTCATATTATCTTGGCAGTTTCACATTTTACTACTCTTTTTTGTTCTTATAATGAAGATTACATCAAGCATATTCGACATATCAAGGTCTAATAAAAGTCTTTTACCTCTTCCAAGATACTGGAGAAACTTAACTTTGCTACTTAATGGGTTCTAGACCAGCAGCATAAAAATCACCTAGGTGATTGTTAAACATGACAAATCTCCAGCACCACGCCAGACCTTTTGATCAAAATCTACAATTTAACAAGATGATTCATATGTTAAAAGTTTAAGGAATACTGCTGTACAACATTGTTAGTTCCACTTAAATTTTTATAATTTATATACCATTTTGTGCATTTACATCTTAAACCCCTATCATGTTTTGCACAATGCTCATTTATTCATTTATATTTACCAACAAATATATTTTTTTAATTTTCTAAAAATGTTTATTTTTGAGAGAAAGATAGAGACAGAGTGCAAGTGGGGGAGGGGTAGAGAGGGAGACACAGAATCCGAAGCAGGCTCCAGGCTCTGAGATGTCAGCACAGAGCCCAACGTGGGGCTTGAACCCATGAACAGTGAGATCACGACCTGAGCCAAAGTTGGACACTTAACTGACCAAGCCACCCAAGTACCCCCATACTTTTCATTTATATTCATTCTTTTTTGTATTTCTGACCTTTCATCCAAGATCATTTTTCTTTGGCCGAAAGCACACATACATATTTACTTTAGACTGTGACTATCCATACTTTTAGTTTGAAGGTTTATTTCCCAATCATTTAAAAAAACCTTTATTATGGACATTTTCAAACATATGTGAGTAGAGAGAACAGTGTAATAAACCTGATTTACCCATTGCCAATTATTGATATATGGCTAATCTTTCCTTTCTTATACCTTATTCACTTTCTACTCCCTGACATCAGATCGTTTCATCAGTGTTTATCTCTGGAGCATAGGGACTCTTTTTGTTTACAACCTGATCCCAGCATCATCAGGTGATGATCAACACCAAATACTCAATGTCATCACATGTCTAGCCAGTCTTCATATCTCCCCATCACCTTATGAATTGTGTTTTCAGTCTATTTGCAACTAGTTAAAATGTCATTTGCGTCTTATATCCCTCCCTCTGTCCAGTTTCCTCACAAATATATTTCATTTTGAAGAATTTTTTTTTTGTTTTATAAAGTTTCTCACAGTCTGCTTTTGTAGATTTCAACCTTATTTGATATTTAAAATGTTCCTTAGTGCCCTATGCTTCCTACAGATTAGTAGATAAATCCAGAAACTTCGTAATTTTGTTGTATTGTTTCTTCCATTTAAAGGCATATATCAAATTCTTCCTCCTTTTATGGTACCAAATGTTGGTGATCATTACCTAGATCTGTTAATTCTTTGAGGGTTGCAAAATGATCGAAATCTCATTCTATCATTTTTTTATTTGACTACCAGTTAACATGTTCTGTAAAGGGAAATGTATTCTCATCCACTATTCATTTATTCACCAATAAGGTATAGATCTTATTAAAATAACAGGCAGGATAAATGCTCAATTATTCCCCTTATTCACCAGTTTTCAAAGACCATGGGTTGGCCCATAGCATCTGCCATAGGTAAGCAGTAAGGGTTACTTTAAGAGGATAAAGATGCTTATAAAGATGTGGATTTAAACATATTTGATGTGTTTCTATTTATTTCCATTACTATTTTTATTGATGCACAGCCTCCTATCTCTGGTTGGTTGGAAGCAGTTGACATAACTCCGGTAGTCTTTGATAGCTTCTTTGCTATCTAGTAATATAAAGACGTTCCAGGTTTATATTGTAAATTTAAACCATACCTAAAAATAACCATATCTCTATGTAAGTCTGTTTTCTTTGGGTAGGAAATATTATTTCAAAGACCACAATTTGAGTATGAAAAATGTTGCTTCTTGCCCATAGTTTCTAGGTCTTTTCAGTCAACAAAAATGGTGGAAAATACTTCTAAAAATATGTAGGTGTGTATGGAAAAGTGGGGGGAAGATAAATTCATATATAGATAAAATCATTGAAAATAGTTCCCTTCTGTGTGATTATGTACCAACTGGGTATGGTTAGTTAAGTCCATTGCTTCATTTTATTCTGACTTTTAAAGCTTCCATTTACAAAATTTTGTTTCAAAATTATTTAAAATAAGTTATCTAATTCTAACATCAGATCTACGAAATTAAGTATATACCATTATGTCTAGCTTCTACATCTCCCCAACACATGTATTTCTCCTCCCTCTCTAGAGCTAACTTCAAGAAATGTTGCCACTCCATTTTTATGGTTATTATAAAAATGCATACATATTAGCATTTCCCCCACCCCACCCCCTTTTCCAGATAAGTGGTAGAAAACCTTAATACTTTCTCTGCTCTGCTTTTCTCATTTAAAAATATGGGGCACCTGGGTGGCTCAGTTAGTTAAGCATCTGACTTCTGCTCAGCCAATGATCTCACAGTTCATGGGTTCAGGCCCCACCTCGGGCTCTGTGCTGACTGCTCAGAACCTGGAGCCTGCTTCGGATTCTGTGTCTTTCTCTTTCTGTCCCTCCCCTGCTTGTGCTCTGTTTCTGTCTCTCAAAAATAAATAAATGTTGAAAAAAATTATAAAATGAATGATCTTGGAGAAGTATATTCATGATGTAGAAAAATATTCATAGTGTATTCATGATGTAGAAATATGTTCATGAGATTTTGCTGAGTTCTTAAAAGGCAAATAAAAAATGCACTGTATTTAAAAAATTTTTTTAAATAAATAAAAATATATCCTGGAGGGTGCCTGGGTGATTCAGTCGGTTAAGTGTCCAACTTCAGTTCAGGTCATGATCTTGCAGTTCGTGGGTTTGAGCCCTGGAGCCTGCTTCAGATTCTGTATCTCCCTTTCTCTCTGTCCCTCTGTTGCTTGTGCTTTGTCTCTCTCTCAAAGATAAGTAAACATTATATTTGTAATATATATAGATAGATAGATCTATCTATATTATAGATATATATATGGCTGAGATTTCCCTTATTCCTTTTGACAGCTAACTAGTACTGCATAGTTCACTAGTCCCTAGTACTTAGGAAAAGTAAAATGAGATAAACTTTCGAACATTAATCAATAAAATGACTCAGTTTGTTTTTTAAGAAATTTGCCAAGAGTGACATCAGCAAGGTAACCAAGTAGACAGCTCCAACCTCCCATACCCCCACAGAAATCTCACAAACAAGCAGAAACTTTCAGAAGCAACATTGCCAGAACTCTGGAAATTAGTCAAAGGTTTATAGTAACCAAGTGAACATAGATTCAAGAAAATTTAACTTACAAACAGGAGAAAAGTGTTCTACTCTGGCATCCTTGAAGGCAACAGTCTTGAAGACAGCAGCCTGCATTCCCAGATGGGAGACTCTATTCCCAATTATTGGGTATGTCTGTTCTAATCTGACTGGGCTAGCTGAAGGAGTGGTGCAAAGTGCTCATCTCTGTTTTCCCTAACAATTCACTGAGGCCAGAAAGGCAGGGAGTATTATTTGAAAATATTACAAAAGTAGATGGACTGTTTGCAGACACCCGAGGTAAGAGTTTACAGTTGAGATATACAACAGACAGCTTAAGCCTTAGGAGGAAATGCTGGAGAAAGTTTCTTTGTGAAATGGGAGCAGTCACCCTTATTTATGGGGGAATTTAGAAAGCCATACTCATGTCCACAGCAAAATGAATGCTCAGAAAAGACCTCAGAAGACCTGAAGTTTTGAACTCAGAGGGAACTTAGGCTCAGTGAAAATCCAGCTAAGTGTGAAAGGAAAGCTTCAGGACAGAGCCAATCTGTAAACACTTTTAAAAGAGATTTTTCTTTTTTTCTTACCTCTAGAGTTCAAGAAAATCTACATCAAATATAAGATAAACAAAAGCTAAGAAACAGACACTGTAGAGATCACAAATGAAAGGAATACAATCTCTGCAAAAAAAACAATTTGGAAAAGTCACTAGACAAATTAACTACTGCAACCTTCACCAATCAAAATGAAGAATAAAAACAAAAACCCTGGGGAAAAGGAAGAACTTGATACCCAGGGCTATCATGTTATAAAAATCAAATGTCCAGTTTTCATAAGACAAACAAAGAAACTATATGCTATCTACAGGAAACTCGATGCAAATATAATGGCATAAATAGGTAAAAGTGAAAGTATGGGGAAAAGTGAGCTGAGTGGCTACACTAACCAGAAAAAAAAATACTTTAAGTCAAAACTGTTACAAGAGACAAAAAGGACATTATATAATAGGGTCAATTTCATCAAGAAAACATTACAGTTATAAACACGTGCACCAAACAGTGCCTCAGAATAAATACAGAAACATTAAGAGAATTGAAAGAGAAACAGTTGTACAATTGTAGTTGGGAAACTTAAATTCACCACTTTTAATGATGAATACAACACCTAGATGGGAGATCAATAAGGAAATAGTACACTTGCACAATGCTGTAAACCAATCAGACCTAACAAACATATAGAGTACTCAATCCAACAACAACCAAATACATGTTCTTCTCAAGTATATATGGAATGTTGTCCAAGAGACTATATGTTAGACCATCACAGTCAAAATAAATTTTAAAAGATTGAAATCATACAAAGTATTTTCTCTGATCACAATGTAATAAAGCTGAAAATCAAGAGAAGTGAAAATGTTTACAAATATGTGAAAACTAAACACATTTTTAGATAACCAATAATCAATAGGTCAAAAAACAAAAATCAAAAAAGAAATTAGAATATACTTAGAAAATAAAAAAACAGCAAAAACACAACATATCAAAACTTGTGATATGCAACAAAGGTGATACTCAGAGGGAAATTCCTAACTGTACTTGCACTATTAAAAAGATCTCAAATCAATAACCTAACTTTACATCTTATGGAGCTAGAAAAAAAAAAAGAAGACACTACACTGAAAACTATTAGAAAGAAGAAAATAAAATAATAAAGATTAGAATGATGATAAATGAACCAGAGAATAGAAAGACAATAGAATCAACAAAACCAAAATTGGTTTTTGGAAAAGATCAACAAAATTGACAAAAGACTGGCAAAGAAATAAAGTAAAGAAGCAAATAACTAAAATCAGAAATAAAAGTGTGGAGGGGTGCCTAGGTGGCTCAGTTGGTTGAGCGTCCGACTTCAGCCCAGGTCATGATCTTGAGGTTCACCAGTTCAAGCCCCACATCAGGCTCTGTGCTGACAGCTCAGAACCTGAAGCCTGTTTTGGATTCTGTGTCTCCCTCTCTCTCTGTCCCTCCCTTGCTCACACTCTGTCTCTCTCTCTCAAAAATAAATAAAAACATTAAAATGAGTGTGAACATTACTACCAACCTTATAGAAATAAAAAGGAGCATTATAGAATACCATGAACTACATGAAAAAATTAGGTAGCCTAAATGAAAAGAACAAATTCTTGGAAACACGCAAATTACCTAATCAAGAAGAAATTGATCATCTCAACAGACCTATAAGTAAAGGCTGAATCAGTAAATAGACTCCCCAAAAAGAAAAGCCCAGGACCAGATGGCATCACTATTAAATTCTACCAAATATTTAAAGAATGAACACTAATTGTTCTCACCTTTTCCAAAAAACAAAAGAGGAGGTAACAATTTCTAACTCCTTATATGAAGCCAGTTTACTCTGATACCAAAGCTAGATAAAGATATCACAAGAAAATAAAATTACAGACCAATATTCCTTATGAATATAGATGTAAAAGTCATCAATCAACAAAATGCTAGAAAAAAGAACCCCCCCCCCAAAAGAAAGAAAAAAAGAAAAAAGAACCCAGCAGCATGTTATAAGGATTGTACCATAACCAAATGGAACTTATCCCAGGAATGTAAGGATAGTTCAACTTAAGAAAATCAATCAGTGTTATATGCCACATTAATAAAGGAAACACACATAAGCAGATACCCACCTACACCCGCACACAATCATCTCAACTGACAAAAGGTATCTGACAAAGTCCAATACCCTTTTATGATAAACACTAAAAACTGTAGGAATATAAAAGAATTTCCATGACTGGATAAAAGGTATTTATAAAAATCCAATAGCAAACATATACTCAATGGTAAAAGACTGAAAGCTTTTCACCTAAGATAAAAATAAAACAAGAATTCCCACTTTCACTGCTGTCATTCAACATTGTGCTATTAGTTCTAGCCAGAGCAATTAGACATGAAAAGAAATAAAAAGAACCTAAGTTGGAACAAAGTAAAACTATCTTTGTTTTCTTATGACATGATCCTATGTATCAAAAATCCCAGAGAATCCACAAGACAACTACTAGAGTTTAAAAATGAAGTCAGGGGCGCCTGGGTGGCACAGTCGGTTAAGAGTCCGACTTCAGCCAGGTCACGATCTCGCGGTCCGGGAGTTCGAGCCCCGCGTCGGGCTCTGGGCTGATGGCTCAGAGCCTGGAGCCTGTTTCCGATTCTGTGACTCCCTCTCTCTCTCTGCCCCTCCCCCATTCATGCTCTGTCTCTCTCTGTCCCAAAAATAAATAAACGTTGCAAAAAAAAAATAAAAATAAAAAATAAAATAAAAATGAAGTCAGAAAAATTGCAGATCAACACATGAAAATCAACTGTGTTTCTATACACCAGCAAAAAAAAAAAAAAAAAAAAATATGCCCCCCCCCCACCAAGCCTCTGTCTTAATTGACCTAAATACACCAATTAGAAGATAGATATGGCAGAATGAATTTAAAAATATCCAACTATATACTTTCTACAGGAGATTCACTTCAAATGTAATGGAATAGGTAGGTTGAAATTTAAAAAACCTAAAAAAGACGTATTGTGTAAACATTTATCAAAGAGGCACAAGTGGCTATATCAACATCAGAGAAAGTATATTTCAAAGCAAAGAAAATTACCAGAGACAGAGAGGGGCATTATATAATGATAAAATGGTCACTCCATGAAGAAGACACAGCAATCCTAAATGTGTATGCATCAAACAAGACCGGAAAACACATGAAGCAACAATATTAATAGAACTGAAATGAAAAACAGACAAATTACAATTATAGTTGGAGACATTACACCCCTCTTTTGACAAATGGTAAAACAACTAGACAGAAAATCAGTCTAGATGTAGAACTTAACACCATTAACCAACAGGATCTAATCAACATTTATAGAAGTCTCCACTCAAAATCAAAATACACATTCTTTTCATGGAACATATACTCAGAAAATATCCAGGGACCTAAAACAAACCTCAACAAATTTAACAGAAATGAAATCACGCACTGTGTGTCCTCTAACCACAAGAGAACCAAACTAGAAATGAAACAAGTATACAAGGAAAATCTCCAAAAACATGGACAAAAGTCAGAAATAACATTTCTAAATAATGCATGCATCAAGGAACAAGTCTCCAGGGAGATTTTTTAAAAATACATTGAACAAAACAAAGTGAAAACACAACATATAATAATTTGTGGCAGAGCTAAAACAACGCAATTTAACAAAATAGAATTTATATCACTAAATGTTTTACTTAGGAATACTTTTTTTTAGGAATGAAATAGAGCTACAAACCCAGCAGTCATCAATGAGATAAGGGAATACAACAAAAATTCTACACACATGAATTTCAGTATCTTGGATAAAATGGCCAATTCCTTAAAAAACACTAACTCAATAGGAAATGCATAATTTGAATAGGCCTGTAACTATTAATGGAACTGAATTTTTAATTTAAAATTGCCTCTCAAAAAGGATACATCCAGGCACACATGGTTTTTTCTACTGGAGAATTTTTTATAAAACTTTTATTAAAAAGAGTAGCAATTCTATACAATCTTATTGAGAAAACAGAAAAGAAAAAAACCTGTATGTTTAGCAATGCACTAATATAAAATCCGATCAAAGACAGTATAGTTACAGATCAATATTCCTCACAATAAATGCAAAACTCCTTTAAAAATATTAGCAATTCATCAATATACGAAAAGGATTATACAAATCAATGTATTTCCATATACTAGCAAGGAATATGTAGAAACAAAAATATCAATAATTGCACAAAAATAAATACTTTGGAGTAAATCTAACAAAACATACACACAGCACATATGGTGAAATTCTGGTTAAAGAAATCAAAGATTTAAATAACTGGAGAGACATACTTGTAGTCTTTTTTTGAAAGACTCAACACAGTAAAGATGTCATTTCTCCCCAGAAGTTTCATGCAATTCCTTTCAAAATCCCAGCAATATTTCTCATAGATATAAACAAGACTATTCTAAAATTTATATGCTAAGGCAAAAGAACTAGAATAGCTAAAAGAATTTGGAAAAATAGGGTGCAAAAAATCAGTCTACCCAATTTCAAGGCTTACTGTGTAGCTACAGTTATCAACACTTGGAATACTAGCAAAGGGAGGGGCACAGATCAATGAACAGAATAGAGAACTCCAAAATAGACATACACAAAATATACTCAACTGATTATTGAAAAAATTGTAAAAGCAACTCAATGGAGGATAGATGGCCTCCAGCAAACGGTGCTGGAGCAGTTGGATATCTACACACAAAAAAGTAATAAACCTTGACCTAAACTTCACACTTTATGTGAAAAGTAACTAAAGGGTCACCTGGGTGGCTCAAGTTGGTTGAGCATCCGAATCTAGCACTGGTCATGATCTGGCTCGTGAGTTCGAGCCCCACATCAGGCTCGCTGCTGTCAGCCTGTCAACACAGAACCCTCTTTGGATCCTCTGCCCCCCTCTCTCTCTGCCCTTTCCCCACTTGTGCACTGTCTCTCAAAATATAAATAAAACATTTAAAAAAACTAACTCAAAAATGAGTAAAGGACTCTAATGTAAAACTTAAAACTATGAAACAGAAATATACATACATATGCATACACACACACACACACACACACACACACACACACATCAGAAAATCTTGAGAATGAGACAAAGAGTTGTAAAGACATGACCCCAAAGCATGATCCATAAAAGGAAAAATTTATATACACCACTTGGTACTCACCTCTTCAGACCAGAGAAGTTCATTGTCATTTATACATATGCTGTTTAGAGCTACTGTCAGCTATACCTGCAGACACACATACTCACATACAAACACATGCCTCTAGTTCTGTGTGAGAGCCCGAGGCCAGGTGAAGGGTATGAGGGCAGAGGTTGAGTTGAAGAGGCTTCCCGAGGTCAGGCAGGCAGTGACTGCACTGCTCATGAGGGCCCAGATTAGGTCAGTAATGACACCAGATAATTAAGTGTGGCAGGTGTAATTAAGGGTATGTCATGATTAACATGACCAAAACCAAATCTGTGTAGTTAAGTTCAGGAATTGGTAACAAAAGTGTGTTTTGAGAGTATGAAAAGCAAGTTATGACAATGGGATGTACAAAAGCTCACAAGAACATCCAAAGACTATTTGGTAAAGGAGGCTCATGAAACTTGGGAGTAAAAAATAGAGATAGACAGATTTTGGTTACCAGTAGGAGAGTACAACCAAGAACACATGATCAGCAAAAGGGCATAAACTTTCAATTGCAAGTTTTGGGGATCTAATATACAGCATGATGACTATGATTAATAATAATATACTGTATATTTGCAATTTGCTGAGCATTCTCAAGCATTCTCTCTCTCTCTCTCTCTCTCTCTCTCTCTCTCTCTCTCTCTCACACACACACACACACACACACACACACACACACACACACATACACACACATACAAAAGCTAACTGTGGGAGATGACAGCTGTGTTAGTTTCATTGTGGTAATCATTTCACAAGGTATACATATCAAAACATCACATTGTTCACACTACAAATTTTGTCAAAAATAAACAAAAAAATTTAAAAAGAACACATGATCAGGAATAAGGCCTTTCATCTGAGTGTCTAGAAGTCTTTGTGACTTTCCAGGCCCCCAGTACTATGAGGCTACTCGTTTTCTGGGGCATCTTAAAGGAACCTAGCAGCCACTGACAGCAGGAATTCCAGAATGCTAGACCCAAAGGAGCAATTAGAGATCACCAACTCTCATTGTAATGTGCTTATTAGTGTATGTAACAGAACAGAGTTACAGAGACTACGTGGTGACCCAAGGCCCTGAAGCAAGTTCAAAGCCAGGACTAGCACCCAGGTCTCTTTTTCCTGTTGATTTATTGTACACTATGTTGGAGGTTTTGTTTAAGCACGTAACCCAAATATAATGGGGAGCTAATAAAGTTTTCAAACCCCTGCCCCTGCCCTGTGACTTTTAGTAATCCAAAGCTTTCTTAAAGGTTTCACCCAATTTCCAAGGTGTAGGAGGTGAACGTTCTCCTGGCTGCCTTTAAAGGGCTTTGTAGTGTGCTGCACCCTACCACACTACATGGCCACAGCTTAACACTCACTCAGCCACAGTACACAAAATCCACCCAATCATACCAGGTACCTCCTACCACAAATGAAAGGGGGCTACTTTAATCACATATTTAATTTTTTTTAATTGGCCTCTAGATATGTCAACTTTTTTCACTGTCAACTTTGATTAATTCTTCAGAAAAGGAAGGCTGAAATCAACCAACTTTCTTTAACAACACCTGCACATCACTGGTGTTCCTTATGCATATGGTAGTGATATGCAGCACAGATATATTACAGAGAGCATGTAGATTTCCTGTATTTGCCAAAGAAGAAACTAAGGCCTAGGGAATGCATTTCAGGGAAGCTAGATACCTCTTTACAAATCCTTTAGTAGTCATGAAAAATAGTATCTTATTTTCAAGTTACCTCCTAATTTCTGCAGCATCGGTTTCCATGGCATGTATATTCCATGGCATGGTTTACTCTATCAAACCAAAGAAGAAACAAACCTTATAAAGATAAAATGTTAAATGGTAGTTGTTACTAAATCTGTTTTCTCAAAATCCATGGAATACCAGGTATAGTGCAGACAAGAGCTGTTGCATTCATGGAGTCTTGTAGCATTCAGATTATTATGTGAACACCCACTTACCTGTTTTTCTCCCAGAGACATCAAACTAAGCCACCAACCACCACACACAGAACAAAGCCACTTCTCTAACCAAATTTAGATGTGGGAGTATTTGTTGAGGCCTTCAATGTACTACGTATCAGTATGAGACTTGGGAGCATTTGTTGACAGTTTTGATATACTGTATATCATCATCAGTGCTATTCAGGGCTATAGTGGATGGAACTGGAATAACGGAAGACCCTGTTCTTAAACAAAGATATATTAGGGTTACTTCGTAAAGAAAAAAAAAATAATACTCCTTACCCCAAAACTTCCCAAGTCCTTGATTGCAGTAAAGAAAACATGAGACCATTGACTTAACAAATGGATGATTTTATTAAGAGAGGAGGACAAGATTGGTGTTTGCCTCAAACATCCAGGAAAACAAGCACACAGACATATACATACTTTGGTTTAAAAATTATTCATAATATTAATGTTAAACCTGATATTTAAAGAATCAAATGGGACAGAAGTATAGAAAATAAACCATAAAAACACAAGCTTGCATAGATGAATTAATGAAGATGTACAACTGGCATTTAAGGGAGGCCTGAGCACTGGAGAGTGCTGAATGACATTACCACCTCAACCTCCCAAGACACTTCAAAGTCACCAGCACCATGTTTCTCATTGTCCTCAATGAGGTCATGAGCAGGAGCAACTTGTGCTGTATGAAGGTGAACTGAAATAGACTGTTTCCATCAGCCTAGTCCAGATGGGTATGTACATACCACCCAGTACTCAACACCAGTCACCTTTAAGGCATCCACAGAGTGTCCCTCACAGTTTCATTTAATCTCTAAATAGGCATGTGGTTTGAGGTGGCCTCTTTGCTTTCTGTCCTCAGACAACTATTTTCCATTAAGGTTCTGCTCATTTCCATGAAGTAGCTATTTCAAAACTGCCTTTCCTTCTGGGCGTGGCTACAAATTGGTAAGCACTTGGGTTAAGATCTCACTCAGTTTTTAAACACATCTACATTCCAGATGCCAAAGGGCTTACCAAAAACTCTGAGACTGTCTGGGCATTGTGCAGTATCTCCCTCGGGAAAGCACTTTTCCAAATTATATGACAAATGACAGCACCACCTCTAATTTCCTGAGCAACTTGATTTATATGAGCATACTCTTGTACTTTATAATTCAGCACCTTTTCAAAATATAATATTGTGCTGGGATGGATTCTTTTTAAGGGAAACCCCATTACAGAGAATTCTCATTGTGGAACACCATTTTTATATGCTATCTTCCCACTCTATCTCCTCATTATTTATAACACTTCATGAAATAAATAGTGGGCTGCCTTTAAGAGGCAGGTGAAAAATATAGTTATTTCTGAAAAAAGGGCATTTGGCTTTCGGTTTACAGCAAGAGCTCAAGTTATAGCCTACGGTGATTTCAAGGGCTAATTCAATCAGAAATTTTTTTTAAAATTCTGACATAAAAAACCCTCTAAATATAATAGCTAGAAACTATTTTACCAAATAAGATCTGAAATTTAGTGCAACAAAAACATACCCTAAGTATGCAATGTGTAATAGTATATTTCTTAACTGTCTTTTTACTGCTCTTAATCCTTGCTTTTGGTAAAGGACATGTCACTCAAAAACCCTGTCTTTCAATTCTATTCTTTGTATGTGAACCTCAACAATGAACAATGGAGCACTAACTAAGATCCACAATTAATTCCGTCCTTATCTGAAATGTGGAAACCAGCACAGTGCTGGCTCACTAGGCTATGAAGTTATTCAAAAAGAAAAAAATATTTTCTAGCTTGCTGAGAACACACCACAGCATATTAAATGTATTAGGAATATGTTCCTAGGCAGTATTCACAAATATATAAGAAAAGAAGATGGTTTTCAGGACTAGATATTTCCACAAATCAACATGATTGCTTAGATGATTCTGTTAGTCTATGGCATCAAATACAACTTTATAAAAACACTCTGGTGTCTTCCTTACCATAGTAAAAGTTTTCCTGGTTAATTTTCTCCTAAAAGTAATAAAATAGAAACACTCTTCACATCAACAGTTCTCTCATTTCAACTAAATGTCTCTGTTTTGTTTGGTTTTCTCCCTTTTTTTGTCAATGGTATTAAAAACACAAGAGTGTTGGGTTTAATTTTCACAAAACAATAATAAGTGACTTGACTACATAATACAACCTTTGGAAATATCTTCTACGTAGTCACTATAGAAAAGACAGTCAACTCTCAGTTACTCAGGAAGTGATAACCTGAAGAATCTGGTCAAGAAATTCTCACTCTCCTTCCACCAGCCTTTTTGGTCATGCCACTGCTCATTCACAGATTGAGAGGCAACTCAATGAAGTGATAGATCTATCAGTGAATACATCAGCCATAGCTCAGTGGGAGGAAGTCCAAAGTTTCTGACAGCAAGGATGTTTTGGGATCACCTGTGAATTTTATATCTCAGTGGAGAGTTGATAGTCATTCACATACAGGAAATACAGTACACTGACCTCAGTCAGAATCAAACTAATTTAAGGCAATGCAGCTCCCCAAGACATTGCTGGCAAAAAGTGCAAGTCTCATCAGAAAAGTGACTCTGTAAGACCTGAAATCTGCCAGTTTGCCCCTTCCTTTTTGACTTCTCTGGAATTAAATTTCAGCATTTCTGACCACAATTAAAGGGCAGGAGCAACAACAGCCTGGACTCTTCCCTTTCATATCCTAAGTGTCATCAGGGACAAAGGAGATTCTCTGAAGAGGAATTTGGATGACACCTTGCCCCATACAGCACTATCAGAACAGTCTCCAGTTTGTTCCTTGCTGATCATATTACCTGTTATAAGCTAAGGAGAAAAACAGGATTCTATCAACGGTAAGATAAGCAGCTATGGCTTTAAGAGGCACTGGCACCACAGATAGGAGGAGAAAATGGGAGGGACCACTTTATCTAGTCGCTTCTCGGACTATGAGCAGTAAGTAAAGGACAAAGTACTTTGAAAATCTGTTTTTCCCTTTTGGCTGAAAAAACATGTTTTGGTTATTTTATGATTGTTTCTAAAAAGCCGGTGTTCTAAGAATATGGCACAATATATCCAGTGAAATCTAACTGAATCGTGTTCCCTTTCACATTAACATTCCCTACACAAATACTGTTTTCCCAAGAGGGAAAAAAAGTCTTTCAGTGCAAGTTCTATTCTGTTCTCAGTCCCTCAGAAAGCTGATCACACAAGGGTCTCATTCCTTTATTTACAGGGAAGATCTTACAGCCAGTCACCATAATTATCTTTCAAGAAAATCATCACTGAATAAATGAATAATCTTGATAATCCCCAAAGTGATTTTTATACAAGGCAACACTCGTTAAAAATCAAGGCCCTAAAACGTTAACCACTGATGTGGTAAACTGAATGCACCATATTATATAGCAGGTGTTCCCAAAGAACAATTTGGCACAAGACAAAAACTAGAGAATATTTTGACAGTATTGAAGAAAAATAATTCTCCGTTAAAAGTTAATTATTTTTATACTGAAAAGTCCTGACGTGGATGGAAAAGTGTGGACAAGGTTAGCAATGAATTTATTCATCATCCAGTTCAGCTGCAGACCACAGAAGAGAATAAGAGGGGAAAATGAGTCCGGTTCACAATTTTCTAGAGTTCAGTGGACCACAAGGCCCAAGGTCACACACCTTGGCATATGCTGATCTACATCCAAGTGGCCATTGAAAATCTGAAAAGGTTTTCCTCCTGGGAAACATCTATCCATATCATTCTTTTCTAATTTAGATGTTTCTCTATGATCAAAACCTGTAAGTCTTTTTGGTCGTCCATTAGTCTGTTGCTGCTTGTTGTAAAGTCACTTGAGAAAAAGTAGCTCAAAGTTATGCAAAGTCTCTTTCTAAAAATCTCAATGTTCTTTTAAAGCATATGTAGCAACTGTCCAGTCCCCCATAAAGTAATCATGTCTAACAATGGTTTCACACTACAAACTTTTTCAGCTCTGAACATTTAATCTGACCCTTACCTGACCTTGCTTCCAGGCAATGAGTTACAAAAAGCTAGTTGGGGGGCAGAAAGTATACACATTCAGTAGCCTTATGATAAGGCTCCATACTGTGCTCATTCAGCAGTACTAGTATTAATGGCGCCTCCAGAGAAAGGTATAGAAACAAAGATTTTCCAAGGCCAGAGCATTAGTTTACATCGTAACATTAGAGCATAATACATTGTGGGCCTAAAAATTCAATTGTCTGTCTTCCAGCAGTAGAAAGAGGAACAAAAGAAATGTTTCCACATTTTTATAAAAATAACAACGTGAAAAGCAGAGAACACAGTGAGGAATGTTTAGCAGTTCCTTTAAATAGAGTTGTTAGTTAACTTCTATAGTCTTAAAAATAATAATTATCATCTTTGAATGACAGTAAGAGAATTAAACCAATAAAAGGAACGGAATTACTCTGATACTCTTTAAAAAGTGTTTGCTTTACAAAAAAAAAATAAAATTAAAATATTTTAAAATTCTTAATTTTTAAAAACCTAGAAAAAAAGGAACACATTTTCAATACAGATGTTGAATTGTGTGTCACAGGGATCTATGACCTCTGGCCACTCACTAAGACAGCTAAAACACTAATATCCAGGGGTTAAATGGCCTGACATTTTTTTGAATGAAAATGTCTCCAGACAGCATTTTACAATAATAAATATGATTGGATAAAGTACATGAGAGGTAAGATAAATGCAGAATTTTTAAAGTAAAACTGGTCATTGTATGAGATAGAAAAATAAACATTTATGAAATAAAAATAATTTGTTTAACTATCAAATAAAAATACATTGTGTTTTTTTTTCTTTAAAGTTACCAGAGAAAACTTTTTAAAACATGAAGCAAAATCACAGGGCAGACAAAGAAAAATACAGCATTACTTTAAGCCAACAAGGCCTCAGCTTTGGATACTGAAACCGCCCTCTAGAATTTGGCTAAGGCTCAGTCCTCCATTTTGTCTGCCCTTGCCTATGTCAATGAAGATTCTGCCTCATTAATTTCATCATGGTCATTCAAAGTCCTGTTTTTTTCTCTTTCCCCATTTCTCGAAAATGACTACATCTCTTAGGGTTTGTTTCTTCCTAGATCATCATTTTCCTAAAAGTTGGCTCTTTTACCCAAGTTTCTACAATCAAAAACTTTATGAACTAATAAAGATCTTTCTCAAAACAGAAGGACCCAAATCCACTCTGAGAAACTATCCTAAACAGCTTCCTAAATTCTGCCTGACTTGAAAGACTATCTGGAAAGATAAGGCAAAAAAGGCAGTTCCAAGTGGGAAAAGAATGGATTAACAGCCTTTCCTCTAGTGACCTAGGTATCTCTTTCCTAAGCAAACACCATACTTGAATGTCAAAACGTCAGATTCATACAATGAAAAATAACACAAAGTCAAGCTGAAAGGAAATTATTTATATATGTCACATGATTGCCATTTATGTGAACTAACTAGAATGGGAAAATAAGTACTTCCACAAGGTTAGAAGCTAGACAGAGACTAGATTTCTCAAAGAGGGCTTTAAAGGTCCTGTACAATGGAATCTGATGCCATGTATCACTGACAAATGCATCGAACCAAATACCTGAATAAAGAACCATTTTATCTACTTCAACTTCATGTCGAATTAATCTGACTATTGACAGATACACAAAATATTTTTTGAGTGGCTGCCAACAAAACCTGCTGTTTTTTAAGCAGGAGGAAAACTTCAATCTGTGTCCAGAGAGAAAGAAAGATGGCATCATCGCTCATATGAATGAACATCTTACCAACTCCAGCCACTGCCCTTGGCTCTCTACGTACAATGTAAAACAAGAGAAGGGATACAAAAGTTTTTCACTTTTTCATGTTCAATGGACTTTGCATAGCCCTGAGTTAAAATTTCATAGAATTAAACTTTTGCCAATAAATACTAATAAATAGCCCAATACCCCGAGGCCTCAGAAAGCCTTGCTATAGAAAGCAACAGCAGAGAGAGTGTCTGGGAATGCCATCTGAGCCAATTCTCCCAAGAGGGCTTAGAAGGATATGGAAAACTGCTAGAGTCCTGGTGGCCAAAATAACATGTTTCAACTGTTCCAGATTTGTTTGTTTTTTTTAACACTTTATGGTTCTGATTTTTAATATTTCCCTGGAGAATACAAAAACCAAAAGATTCTTTCTTCAATATACCATACACTAATGCACGAAAAAAGCTATTTGTTATATTCTTTTATTCTGCATTGCACCCAAACATTGTGTTTTACTCTGATCATTATCTCCACAAAATTCCAATTGCTAGCTAAATAAAGCCTAGTCTCTAGATACCAGTACTCCATACCTAACAAAAATGGCATTTTACAGAGCTTTTAGATACTATATCCCATGAAGCATTTGCAGCATAGAGGTGGCCAACATTCAGAAGCTAGATTTTCTTATACTGCCCAAGTGATCAGGAATAACCAAAACATTCTGAATGAATTAAGATTATTTATGGTCTGAAAAACACTTGAAGGTAAATCCCAGGAATACAAACAGAGGAAGGAAGAAAAAAATGAGCGTGGGATGCATTCTGTATCATCCAGTAACATTTGCTACAGTGAGTCCGTTTTCAAGGCAGATTCCTAGGTTTTTACTGCTTATAATGGAAACCTTGGAAAGAAGAAAAAGAGAAGAAACACCATTAAGAAAAAACCTTTAAAACTGTTTTCTCCCTGCTCGGGCAAAATAATTTATCTTTATCTCTATGCATTTCAAATGGTTCATGTTTTCTTTGTTCCTGATTATAAAATATATACAGAATCAATGTGTTATTTTCAATTATGTATCAAATGTATGTCAAAGACAGGAAGGCATCCCCTAAGAAGTAATGCATGTATATAAACTGAGAAAAAAAATCATGAGCTACTTTCAGTTAATCCAGTGATGATAAAAAAGCCAACAACTGATAGAAATTGTAGTGTACAGGGTTGTTTTGATAACGTCCAAACAATTCCATCTTTTTAAAAAAAGTGCTTATTTATTTATCTTGAGAGAGAAAGTACAAGCAAGGAGGGGCAGAGAGAGAGGAAGAGGGAGAGAATCCCAAGCAGGCTCCCAGCTGTCAGTGCAAAGCCTGACACTGAGCTTGATCTCACAAACCGTGAAATCGTGACCTGACCTGAAACCAAGAGTCAGATGCTTAAATGACTGAGCCACCCAGGCGCCCCCAATTCCATCTTTTAAATACTGTCTTTTGTGTTACTATCAACTCTGGATGCCAGAGTGGAAAGGGATAGGGTAAGGAGAGCTGTTTAAAAAATAACAAAACTTTTTAAAAAATTAAAGATTTGGTCCAAAAAAAATAAATAAAATAAAGATTTGGTCTAACTTAGACCTTATATTCTTTCTTCCTTTGTCTCCATTTTCTTTTGTGTGACAGAAGTTTTCTGTGATGTATATGTGTGTACTTTATTTTTTAAATTTTATTTCTTTTTTAAGTTTTTATTTTAATTCCAGTTAGTTAACATACAGTATAATATTAGCTTCAGGTATACAATACAGTGATTCAACATTTCCCTACATCTCCAGGGCTCATCACAAGTGCACTCCTTAATCGCCATCATCTATTTAACCCACCCCCGTCATCTCCCTTCTGGTAACCATCAGTGCATTCTCTATAGTTACCAGTCTGTTTTCTTGGCTTGTCTGTCTGTTTCTCGCTCTCTTTTCTTTTGCCCTTGCTCATTTGTTTTGTTTACAGGTACCCTTTAACAACATGATGAAAGCTATAAATTCTCTCTGGAGGAAAATGCACATACATTGACAATCTTGTACTCACTTTAAGGTGTTATGTTTTCTGTTTTACCTTTTTGGTTTTTTAACAAATGAAGAATACTATAATGAGCTTCGAAAAAGGAAGGATAATTTATTTTACCACTCCAGTGACATATAAGACACAATTTGATTTTTCCACCATAGCATAAGCATTATAAAAAAAAAAAAAAATCCTAACCTTGACCACATCTATTTTTCGTACCTTTATGAGAGGATTCTGATTTTGAGAAATGACGTGTGGAATTATGCTGGTTTGTAACATGAGTGTAATCCAAATCCTCAGCTTCTGTCATGGTAGGCGGTGGTGGCCTGAAAGGAAGTCAGAATTTAAAGAGACAGTCTAAGTTGTGATGACTACAGAGCCACCTCCCAATGGACTGCAGGATAAAAACTTTTTTTTTTTTTTTTGGTAGAAATGCAAAGCCACAGGGTAGCAGAATTCTCATCTTAGTTCCTGGCCTGTTGCATAACCTTGGGAGTAAATTATTTTAGCTTACTGTAACCTTTGCTTTGATGCACATAACTCAATAAAAACAAATATTTACTCAACACCTAATATGTGTGGGGCACTGTGCTAAGGGCTAGGGAAGCAAAGATTATTGAGATGTGTGACTGCTGCTGTTAATGAGAAATTTACTTTGTTTTGGCAAGCTTTATGAAGAAAAAGAGGACGAAAGGAAAGAACAGAAGGGAAGTAATAAAATTAAGGAAAGAAAAAAAAAAGGGAGGACAGGTGTCACGTAAGGAGGGAGGAGAGGGAAGTAGGAGTGGGCAAGGAGAGGACAAGGGTCAGCATATAAAATTTAGAGCAAAGTTCCTAATTCCACTAGGTGGCAAAGCAGAGCTTACAAAAGGAAAGGACAGTCACACATTGGCAATTTTTCATGTCAAAAGAAGACAAAATATAAAAAAACAAACATTGGGAAATTTTTCCTACTCTAAAATTTTTATTATTCTGAAACTATGTTACATAGATTTTTTGCAAAAATTTGACATTGATGAAGATGAAGAACAAAATCTCTCCTTTTTGTGGTTGTTGCTTCTCAAAGGTACACTTAAATGTTATGTTAAAGCATGGAACCAGATAGGTAACATAATGTGTCAAGTATCTAACCATGTTGTATGATGCTTTTTGTACCTGGAAGGCATAAGTATACTGCAATTCAGAAAGTTATGGTAACCTTGGTACAAAAGTCTCTTTCATAGAATATAGACACGTGATTTCAAATTTCTCACTCTGTCCCTAAGCAATAGGTCTCTCCTTCGGTATTCAGTGTCTGCAACAGGTCACCACAGGATACAAACTTGTGTATATACTGAGGACTGTGGTATGGGTTCTACTCAGATGATGTCAATTAACTTTCAGGACAAGCTGCATGGTAACTGTCATACACATATTTTAGAGTTAAATTAGGTGAGATGAAGTAAGTTATCTGTCCAAGCACACACTGTTGTTAAGTGGCAGGGCTGGGACTCAAACTCACCTGGACTTCAAAATTTGTGCTGTTTAATATGCTATGGTCTGCTACATAGATGTGTATTTTTTTTTTTTAATTTTTTTTTCAACATTTTTATTTATTTTTGGGACAGAGAGAGACAGAGCATGAACGGGGGAGGGGCAGAGAGAGAGGGAGACACAGAATCAGAAACAGGCTCCAGGCTCCGAGCCATCAGCCCAGAGCCTGACGCGGGGCTCGAACTCACGGACCGCGAGATCGTGACCTGGCTGAAGTCGGACGGTTAACCGACTGCGCCACCCAGGCGCCCCTAGATGTGTATTTTTATCAGCAGTAGTATCTGCATCCAAGACTATACTCACATATGCATATGTGTGTACATGTGTGTGTGGATATATATATATATCCATATATATACACACATATATGGATATATGTATATATATGCACATACACGTGTGTATATACATTTATGTACATATATACACGTATACATATACACAGATGCACATATATGTACACATATACACACATACATATGTATATATACATATATATATAGTCTGTATATTATACTTTTAAATGGTATTTGGCTTACATTTTAATACTTTCATGCATTTGTTATACACATATAATTAATGTAAGCATAACAAATGATATGGTATTTTTCATTTTTCTTATTTTTCACTTTGAACTATGTGTTTAACAAATATTAAATATTAAATAGTGTTTTTCTTTTGTTATCGACTGACATAACATTTACCTTAAAAAGCAGTGTTACGAGTTGGCAGGAAGAGTTGAGACAAACCATCTGAACTAGAATTAAGAAACTCAACTTCAAAAAACAGGTGGTTAAAGAAGTAACTTAGACCCAAGAAAAAGGGATTGGGAATCAGGGAGCAGAGCCTCATCTCTACATTTTTGCAAACTCTTATATCAAATGATCAAAACCCAGAAAAACAAAAGCCAAATGGGACTCCTAAAAATAAACAAACAAACAATATTACTACCTCACAATCAATTCCTCATCAAAGAAAAGGATGTCAACATGTGCAACACTGCACAGAACTCCCACACATCCACTAGGGTAAAACAAGTCAATCTAGAATGCCCTCAGTTCTCTTTGCATACTGTTCTCCTTAGTTTCTGATTATACAGAGGACAAATCTTGGCTTATGGCGTTCAGTGATCCCTATCAAACAGATTCACTGCACTGGAGATAGTTGTTTTAAAGTGAAGGGTATTCACATCCAAAATTAGAAAAATCCTGTTAACCAACAGTTTGTTTTATAGTTTTGGATGTATTGGGAATACCTGTTTCCTGTTGTTCTCATGAAATGACTTACATGTTTAAGTTAGCAATACAGGCAAAATACCTTTCAGAATTTACTCAGAAGTCATTGAAGAGGCCCTCCTAGATACCCAGACTAGGCTGTCTCCTTCTTTTCTTATAATACTATGCACTTTTCAACCAAAGCATTCAACATAATGGTTATTTGTATAGTTGCTTAGATGATAAATTTCATGAGAACAGGAAGCAGTTCTTTCTTGGTAACTGCTGCTTACTCTAAGATAAAGTTTTCTCTTTTCTAAGAGAAAAATGTAAATAAAACACCAGGTAGTAGTATCAGTATAAAATACTATACTTAAAAGATTTTGGAACTTGGTTGAAACTTTTTCCAGTTACAAAGAGTTGAAGTTAATTCAGATTTCCAGCTGATACTCCATTTCCTTAGATAGAGTAATGGACAAAGAAACTGATTCTTGACCATGAATGTTATAAGCTCCTCCCAATAACTTGTCTTCCCTCTACTACTATTATCACTACACTGAAGTAAACTTCTAGACCTAGGAAGCTCCATGTTTTTCAATCCCTGAAACCATCTCTTTCTGTACAAATAGCTAACTAAATCTACTATAATTAAATGTGAAGGAGAAAAGAAAAGGGGGGAAAATGTGAAAGAGGAAACCATAGACTCTAATCAGAAAGCATATATTCCAGTATTAGTTGTATAAGGCAACTATAATACTAGGCTTAATTTCTAACTATGAAAATAGAGATTTCGTAAAATTCTAATTTTTTTGTTACCTGTATCTATATCTGTATCTACACAAAAAATCTTTCTGTAACCGATACTTAAAGACAAATGTTTCTCTCCAGTCAGTTCTACCAGTCATAGGTGACTTTCATTCATTTATAATAGCCATTTTTAATACAGGATCATTTGATTATTCATTCTTTTAATATGCCAAATATTTTTAAAAGTATGTATTATATTTCAAAAACTTGTTTTCAACTTTAATACATCTTTTTAAATAGCCATTACAGATTGTTCTATCATATCTGATATGAAAATTATTAGTGTTCTAAAGAGCCCACAAGTTTTGAAGACTGCAGAGTAAGCCTAAAGATTTTAATTCAGCTGACTAAAGAAAGCATAATAAACCACACCTATTAACCTACTGAGAACAGATGAGTTACTCCTTTTTTAACTTGGATATTGCAGGGATGAAAATAAAAGTACGTAATTATAAAGTATGCCATAAAGAAACCTCTGGCATGTGCTTAACTAAAAGATACAAGAAGAACCAAGTTTATACAATTGACAGAATATACTAGTGTTGCCCTAAGAGCTTTACAAACCTGATGTAGTTTTCCAAAGGATATTTACTTTCTGAAAGCCCGTGAGTTTAAAAATAGACTATGGCTTTTTAAAGACACTAAATATATTCACTTTAAGAAAACAAGTCTAGCAGCTTAAGTGTGGGCAATGAGTGGCAACAACATTATATGTTTTTCAGTGTGATAAAATTTATGTTTTAGAATTAAAACAGATATTAATAATTAGGATGAAAATTCAAGGTTTTAACAGAGTTTTCAAAGTGTTAGACTCAGTGTTACTTTTGTCTTTTTGTATATAATATTCTCTCTTTCTAGTCCAATTATGTTGTTTTGTTTTGAAAAGCAACAAAAATCAATAAAGGACCAAAAAAAAAAAAAAAAAAAAAAGGTTGCTTTCTGCTTCCCCAGAGACTTAAATGTTGTCTACACTTAGGTAGAAAGATAGCAACTGGTCCATTAACTGAAACCCAAGGCTGTTTGAGAGAAGTCAGAAAATACATACACCACAGCCACAGCTACTTGATCTAGTGGGATTTAGAATAGACTGCCATGACTCAAACTAAGTGTTTGCCAAGGCTTTGAGACTCATGCAGAAATGAATTTAAGCATGTGTAAATATCATGCACATACCAATGTGACCATAAAACTTAGTAAAACTTTAAAACCTGGGATTTTACTGGGAAAAACATCAATCTCATCCCTTCTTAGCCAAGGGCATCAGTTCAGTGAATCCAAAGACAGGAACTGGTCCTACCAAAAAACATATCATTCTGGAAACCCTAGTTTCCAGTAAAATGATCATTTTCCTGATTTGACTTGTTCAACCCAATTTAAGAACAAACTGAGGGTTACTGGAGAGGTTGTGGGGGGGATGGGCTAAATGGGTAAGGGGCACTAAGGAATCTACTCCTGAAATCATTGTTGCACTATATACTAACTAATTTGGATGTAAATTTTAACAAATAAAAAATAAAATTGAAAAGAAAAAAAAAGAATGCAAACAAAATTTGAGAATACTCCCACAAGACTTGATACCATCTCACAGCTGCCGATTTCTGGATCTCCTCTCCAGAGAATACTCTTCTCAGAAAATCCACAACTCCTTACTCACCCCAAAGTCAAGTTCCTCACTCCCCTCTTCAAGTGTCATCTTACCTTGCTGGCCTGTCATTCTTAGAACGGTGAGGGTCATCACTTTCTTTTGACTTTGAGTGTGCTGATTTAGTTGTTTTTGGCTATGGACAGAAAAAGAAGGAAAAAAATGAAAGAAAAGAAAAGCACACATATAGAAAACAAAAGTAAGATTATTAGGTTTAGAAAATATCTAAATCATGCCAAACTCTAGTAATTTCAAGTTACTTACATTCAGTCGAACAACATGAAATATTTTTACATATGGCCACTCAGAGATTTAAAAAAAATTACAGTCACAAAAGTATGCTGGAAGCTGTCAATGCAGCCAGATGAATGGGCGACATACACATGAACATGCTCCCCCACAGGAATACACCTGGACACCCATTATTAACATAATAGCTGCACAGCAGCTGACCAGAACTTCCAGTCTGTGGAATGTTGGTCTGTGCCCTTAAACCTATTTCTGAAAATCTGACTTGGGGATGGTGATTTTCAAGCTAGGAAACTAAGGAACATTCAGTCCAACCTTTCTAAGAGAAGAACTCTACCAGCACCAATTATAGAATCTAGAAATCAGACTCTAATTTGCTAGAACACTTGCTAGACATGCGACCTTTCCCCTTTTACCTGCCTGATGTGCAATCCTCAAAAATACCTACTCCTTCATAGCTGGGTTAACAAAGAATCTGAGTAACTTCTGGGCAATTATTTGTAGCTTAAATTTGTATAAGTAGAAGCATTTGGGAGCCCTTCTTTTAAAATAAAATACATCAGGAAAAATCCTGAATTACTAGGAGGGTGAAAGAAGGAGATACCTATAAATAATTAACATGGAAGAAATACTTTCATTTGTTTTTCGACCGACAACTGAATAACTGAGCAATAGGAAATAGCAGAGCAATACGATTATCATGGTTTCTATGTCTTTTTCCTCCTAATCAACGCTGAGACTCAGACCGAACCAGAGATCCAAGGCAGAAATTTGTTTGAGAGAGAAGAGAAAGAGAGAACAGCGCTAAACATCAACTATGCGTGGGTACACACCCTAGCTGCGACCTCCCAGGCCTAGTACAAACTCCCTCTGAAAAGCCTCTACCATAGGAATTCTTGACCCCAGCAACTCCTCTGTTCTTCTACTATGCTTTCTTCAGCCAATTCAACCCTGTATTTGTTACCTGTCTAGTTTGTCTTCCTCCTACGTTATATATTATTATGAGGAAAATGTATCTTTTTCTTTCCCTGCAAGTCCACAGTGGTGCAATGCACACAGTAACTAATGAGTGCAGTCTGTTAAACTGAACTTACACCCACCTCGTACAAAAATTAGACTATAGAAGAATAAACTGTGGTCAGTAACCATTTTGTCTAGTGTTCCTGATTAATGAGTGGAAGACAACAGTCCCAGCTCATGCTAGGCAGTTCCTATACTCTGACAGGAGATGGCTGCTGGTGGTATGTGTCAGCCTGCCACGGATCTAGTTATGTCAGAGGAAAGAGAAACAGTGGGTACATGATCACGGATAGACAGAGAGAAAGTAGAGAGAGAGATAAAAGGCCACTGGGGAAACATGAAAGCATGTGAAAATACTACATTCTCCTGTAAGGTAATATTTACCTATTTTACTAATATGTAAAATTTAGATTACTCATGACCAGTGGCATGTGCAACTTAATTGGTATTAAAATGAATGGAATGAGTTTTTCAATCTTAGCGGTTACTTTCTCATGGTTACTTTGAAGAATTATGATTTTTTGTTTGTTTGTTTGTTTGTTTTGTTTTTTGTTTTTTTAATTTTTTTTTAAACGTTTATTTATTTTTGAGACAGAGAGAGACAGAGCATGAACGGGGGAGGATCAGAGAGAGAGGGAGACACAGAATTGGAAGCAGGCTCCAGGCTCTGAGCCATCAGCCCAGAGCCAGACGCGGGGCTCGAACTCACAGACTGTGAGATCGTGACCTGAGCTGAAGTCGGACGCTTAACCGACTGAGCCACCCAGGCGCCCCAGAATTATGATTTTTTGTAATGAAATAACATTTACGAGTCAGATTTCCATATGCAATACAAGTAATTTGTGTATGCCAAATACACTGGTAGAACTTACCCTAAAAGCAGAGTCCCCTTTATAATTAATTAATTAATAAAATAAGATAAGATAAAAACAATAAACAAAACTTACCTTCCAATCAGGGTCATGCTTTCTTTTGTCCAAAGATGATTTCTCCCTCTCCTTGGCTTTCTTGTAAGCTTTCTTTTCTTCAGCCATGAGGAGTCTAGCAATTTCCTAAACAAAATCCAGTCAGTACCACTGATTGCAGAGTTATGGGCAGAAAATTATTGGGCTACTTCTGACGAGTATTAGTTCAAAAACTTATTAACTAATAAGAACTCACCTCATCCTGGGCTACTTGAGCTGCTCTCATGTCTACCTGGGTAGCCTATGGTACAAAAAAATACCAAAAAAAAAAAAAAAAGGTTATTTAATTAGAATCTGTGTTGTCCATTTTTAAAAATCTTACATAGAAATACACGAGTATTTCAAACCAGCTGTAAGTAACATCCTTGAAGTTTAACTGGTATACTTGCACCAGCCACCAGCCAGAGCAGGACTGTTTAATCATGTTCCACAGCAGATAGGGATATGGAATTATGATGGTAATGCTTACTCAGTAAGTAAAACTGGACACTCTATTCCCGTTATCTTGCTTTTCCACCCATACTCAACTCAGAGGATCACAATGCCTATCACATAATCTCAAATTTTATTCAAGAAAACTTAGTGATTATCACCTAAACTTTTGCATGAAAATTTGCTCACCAAAATTTCTTCTTCTTGCAGTTTTCTGGCAATTTCAGCATCATACCACTCCTGATCCCTGTGAGCCACTCGTGACGGGGTAGAGACAGCCTCTTTCATTCCTCTTGGCTTCATTCCTAGAAAACTCAATATAATAAGGCGACTGCATTTGCTTTCTGAAAAGTTGCAAAGTTTAAGAAGTTATTTTTTGTATCTAATATTGACAATATTGGCACCACTACAGAATTCAGAGTAGAGTGCACCAGAAATAATTTTTTCCCAGAGGCACAGAAGTCGTAGTGCAGATTATCCACACATTTAAAGTTACCCACCCAAAAGTGCCCAGGAAAAACTCCCCTTTCACATACTTTCTTCAACAGCAGGAAATCATACAGTGAATTGTAAGTGAGGCTTTTGCAAAATAGCAAGTGAAAAAAAAAAAAGGTTAAGATACTAAAATAAAAAAAAAAATCAAGAAAGTTACAGAGTCAGAGTTATAAAGAGGCTGTCAAGACTGGAGGAAGTAAGAGTCTTCCTTCTATTTAACTCAGCCTTGTGTACTTTACTTCAGAAACAGCATCACCTCAGAGTTACATGACAGTCCCTGTTAGCCAACCAGTGGCCCTACTGTGGCTTCTGCTCTGACGGTGAACAAACCCACCTGCTCTGGATCTTTCCTGTAGTTTCCATCAGCTCAATGCTGTTGCTAAATTTTAGGGAAGATGTAACATAAGGGAAATACCAGAGAACATAATGACCTTAGATGTCTACTCCTCTGAGAAAAAAGGAACATGGGGTATGGGTGGGGAATTTTTCCCCTACTTTGAAGTTTTATAAGCAGCATATATTCTTTTTATAACTTTTAGTCAAGTGGTAATTGCTGATGTTTATTTCAACACTGCAGATATTCCCCTCTGTGTATCCTTTATAAATTATAATTATTGGGGCACCTGGGTGGCTCAGTCAGTTAAGCATCCGACTTCAGCTCAGGTCATGATCTCACGGCTCATGAGTTCAAGCCCCGTGTTGGCTCTGTGCTGACAGCTCAGAGACTGGAATCTGCTTAGGATTCTGTGTCTCTGTCTCTCTCTGCCCTCCTCTGCTCATGCTCTGTCTCTCTCTCAAAAATAAATAAACATTAAAAATAAATAAATAAACTATAATTATTCAACAATGTGAATGTATTATAGTGAGAAGTAATATTTTTAATGCCACAAAAAAGAGTGACCATCTGGAATAGTGACTTTCAGTAAATGGATTATTGAAGGTAAAAAGAAAATTTACTCCTAATTACCTATTTCTTTGCATCAGTGATTCTCAGCCCTACTTATATATTAAAACCACTTGAGGTGCTTTACATAAACATACAAATCTTTGACTCAAACCTGAAGGACTAATTTAAATAACCTGAATGAGATCTGGCCTTTGGTAGTTCGGGTTGATTGTTTTAAATCTTAACAGTTGATTCTTACTTGAAAATGGCATTGAAGCTATTAGTTTACTGTATTATGTCCATCAAAATAACCATACATTAAAATAATTTTTATCAAAATACTTCAATACACTTGATTCACTTGCTTTAAACAAAAAAGAAAAAGAATACAACTAAATTATGGGCACATGAAGAAATTTTAATTATCTGGTGAAGCCTCTGTAGAGCTTTGAACTTAGCTCTGTGGTAAATCCAAAAGCCATGGACTCATCTCTCTTTCCCACAAACATAGACTATTAAACCTGGCTCTCTTAGCTTCAGGCCTTTAGCGTCTGTGTACCTAGAATACCAAATCCACTTCAACTTCCCATCATCTCTAGAACTACTGAATCTTATATTGCTGGGCTGGGCAGGGCTAGCTTTAGTCAAATTTCTGAGTGGTTTGTGACAGTCAGGAAACAGAGGGATACTCATAAGAGTGGATCATATTTAAATGAAATATAAACCTCCCTAAGTTATGATTAGTTTGTTCATAACTAGAGAACAGTATTTCAGGGAAAAGACATGAAATTAGGGAAGCTGACATTGGACAAAGTTGGTGGAAAAGAGGTTGTGATACTATACTCCTACCTACAGAAAAAGGACACTTCAACAAATGCTCAACGCCTTGTTGAGTCTGACAGGGAAGATCACACTTATGCCTTACTCCTTCCATTTTGCCACCAGTGAAAGAAACAACAGAGTGGGATGTGTTCAGATTTGAACACACTAAACCTTCTCCCTTCTTATGCCTCCGCCTGTGCACCAAATTCACTGAGAAAATATTTTAATATATATCAAAGACATTTGGAGGACATTCAAATGAAATAGTCAAATAAACAGACTTATTTGATTTGACAGAGTGATAAGATTGTCACCTCCAGTCAGTTTAAAAGAGAATGACACAGGGGCACCTGGGTGGCTCGGTCAGTTAAGCGTCCGACTTCAGCTCAGGTCATGAGCTCACAGTCCATGAGTTCGAGCCCCACGTCGGGCTCTGTGCTGACAGCTCAGAGCCTGGAGCCTGCTTCAGATTCTGTGTCTCCCTCTCTCTCTGCCCCTCCCCTGCTCATGCTCTGTCTCTGTCTCAAAAATAAACAAAAACATTAAAAAAAAATTTTTAAGAGAATAACACATAGATCAATGGAATAAAATAGAGCCCAGGAATAAATCTGTGCATATATATTCAATTAATCTATGACAAAGAAGCCAAGAATATATAGTGGGGAAAAGATAGTCTCTTCAGAAATGGTATTGGAAAACTAGACAGCTACATGCAAAAGAAAGAAACTAAACCATTTTCATATACCATATACGAAAATTAACTCAAATGGATTATAGACTTGAACATAAGACCTGAAACCATAAAACTCCTAGAAGAAAACATAAGCTCTTAGAAATGTTGTTTTTTTTTTTTTGATTTGACATAAAAGTAAAGGTGACAAAAGCAAAAACAAGTGGGACTACATCAAACTAAAATGCTTCTGCACAGCAAAGGAAACCATTAACAAAATGAAAAAGTAACCTACGGAATGGGAGAAAATATTTGCAAATCTGATATGAGGTGACTACCCAAAATACATAAAAAACTCATACAACACAACAGCAAAATACAATCTGATTTAAAAATGGGCCGAGTGGGGCACCTGGGTGGCTCAGTCGGTTAAGTGTCTGACTTCGGCTCAGGTCATGATCTCACTGTTCGTGAGTTTGAGCCCGCGTCAGGCTCTGTGCTGACAGTTCAGAGCCTGGAGCCTGCTTCAGATTCTGTGTCTCCCTCTCCCTCTGTCCTTTTCCTGCTCATACTGTCTCTCTCTGCCTCTCAAAAAACAAATAAATGCTAAAAAAAATTTTTTTTAAATAAAAAAAAAATAAAAATGGGCAGAGTGCCTGGGTGGCTCAGTTAGTTAAACGTCTGACTTTGGTTCAGGTCATATCTCATGGTTTGTGAGTTCGAGACCCGCATCGGGCTCACTGCTCTCAGCACAGAGCCCACTTTGGATCCTCCTTCCCCCATTTCTCTGCCCCTCCGCCACTCATTCTCTCATTCTCTCCCTATCTCTCAAAAATAAATAAACTTTAAAAAAATGGGCAGAGGAACTGAATACACATTTTTCTAAAGAAGACATACAAATGGCTAACAGGTACCTGAAAAGGTGTTCAACATCACTAATCATGAGAAAAATGCAAATCAAAACCACAACAAAATATCACTTCACACCTGTTAGAATGACTATTATCAAAAAGGCAAGAAATAATAACTGTTGGTGAGGATGTGGAGAAAAGGGAATGAACCCTCATGCACTGTTAGTGAGAACATAAACTGGAAACAGCCACTATGAAAACAGTATGGAGGTTCCTCAAAAAATAAAAAAATAAGACTACCATGTGACCCAGCAATTCCACTTTTGGGTATTTATCTGAAAGAAGCAAAAAGCACTAACTCAAGAAGATATCTGCATCCCCAGGTTCACTGCAGCATTATTTACAGAAGCTAAGACATGGAAACGACCTAAGTGTCATTCAACATATGAATAGATAGAGAAAACTGTGCTGTATATACAATTAATATTATCCAGCCATAAAAAATAAGGACATCGTGCCATCTGCAACAACATGGACAGACCTTGATGGCATTATGCTAAGTGAAATGAGTCAGAGAAAGACAAATACCATATGATCTCAATTATATAGAGAATCACTAAAAAAAAAAAAAAAAAAAAAAAAAAGCGCTCACAGATACAGAGAACTGACTGGGAGTTGCCAGAGGCAGAGGGTAAGGAGTGAGTAAAATGGGTGAAAGGGATCAAAAGGTACACACTTCCAGTTATAAAATAAATAAGCCTGATGACTACAGTTAGTAATATTGTATTACATATCTGAAAGTTGCTAAGAGAGTACATCTTAAAAGTTCTCATCATAAGAAAAAAAAAAAACCTTGTGCCTATATATGGTGATGAACGTTAACTAGACTTATTGTGAACATTTTGTAATATACACAAATATGGAATCATTACGTTGTACACCTTCAACTAATATAATGTTATACATTAACTATATCTCAATATAAACGAATGAATGAATAAATGGTTAACTAATAAGTATCTGAAATAATATCTCTCTAAGTCCCAAATATCTAGTGGGTAAAGAGTTTATTTGAACTACTGATATATCACTGTAATTCACATGTCTCATAAGCAGAAAATTTCCATCATAAAATACTAGATTTCTGCACTGGCAGGACTGCCCACTAAATAGTAGTATGCTGTGTACCAGAGGTAAAAAGAGCTTATGTGAGTATGTAAGAAGGAATTTCAGATACTACAATGTAAGGCTGTACATTTCATTATAGAAAACAGAGATGCCTTAAAAAATTTTTTAAATGCAGTTAGTTGAAAGAAATTGAAGGAATGGCTGCTCTCATCTTGGTAGCCTCAAGAATCCAAACACCAGCTTTCAAAAGATCAGGTGAGCCATACTTAACAGTTTCACATTCAATTATTAATCTAATCCTTGTCTCCTGTTCATCATTCTCCAGTTTAAGGACACAAGGACCTCCGCCAACAAACACAAATACAGCTTACCTTTAAATTCTCACAGAATAAAACTGTTAAAAGTTTGCTTTTAAACTGTAGAAAAATTAATATGCTGTTATGATTTAATAGCTCATTAGAGAAGTTACCCTCAAAGATGTTACAGTTTTACTGTCCTTTAGAAAGTTAACCAATCTTATATTTAATTTTAACAATTGTATTTTGCATTCCTTTTTCAACTAACTATAAAAAAGCCTGCCCTCAAATTCTCTCATTAGCTCTTTGTCACTCTGCTAGTTTCTTAATAAGTTAAATAAAATTTTGGCCTATGCCAACAACATTAAGAACTATGCTTTTACAAAAACAAGAACAGACACCAGTATTTAGTAATTGCATTTTAATGTAACCTTCTATTCGTGGGGTCACAAAATCAAATGCCTGCAGTAGCTAGGAAGATAGAATTTCTAACATTGAATATCAAGACCAGCAGCTCTGTTGTAGCCATTTGAGTACCTGCCTAGCCACCTTTTTTTTTAAACCATTGTGTTGGGTCCTTGGGCGAGTTTACCCGCAATTCCAGTAATACACTTGCGAGTTAGTATTTCATTTCATATTAGTTTTACCCTTCCTAAGCCTTTTTAAGAAAACCTCAAGAATAACTAAAAGCCGTAAAGATTAACCGGTCCTCAGAGCACTCTTAAAAGATCAGAATCACAGAATCAGAAATGCAGAGGTGGGGGCAACTCTCTCCCATATTAGGACTCCAAGTCTTTCTACATCTGGATATAGTATAACTTACTATAGACAGATGATATCAGTTCTCCTCTACTCCTCCAGAGCTCTTTGTTCAAAATATACCTAATTTATGACTGTTTACTTTCACTCCATCTTTTTGGCTTGACTTATTAAAACCCTCTGAGGCTCAGATCCAAGCATATATCCCCAAACATAAAGCCTGAGGCGAGAATATTTCCAGTAGGTACTTAATATGGTTGCTGAACTGAATTTTCATTTTCTTTATGACCAAGTCTTTTAATAACTTAAATGACTAACATGATAGGAAGAGATAACACAATAGGAGAAACAAACTAAATCAACCTGAATCTGCAACCTAACCAGTTGCCAGACCCAAAAGTAGAGGTTGGCTGGGCAACAGTTAGGAAGAAAATAAGTAGAGATGCCTCGTTGGTACTCTCCAATAACCCTTGCATTGCTGCAAAACTTCAATAAGAGTACAATAGAACCAGGGAGAGGACTATGGTCTAATTATGACTTACAGTGGTAGAACCACAAGGAAAACATCACCACACAGTAGTTTCCAGATAAGAAGAGAGAGAACCATTACTGGGTCAATTAAGGACTTCAGAGGTAAACTTCAGACATGCCAGGACATTCACCTTATTCCTAAACAAATGCCAAGAACTTACCGGATACCAGCATTTCAGAACACCAACTGTAGCATTAGAGTCGTTGATGGTTAGAGCCTAGAAAGTAACTTAAGGAAATGATCTTCAAACTTTAAGTGCAGAAAAATTACCTCAGGTCTAAAATGAGTCCAAACTGCCAGGAGAAACTACAGAAATTATAATACGTGTGAGATCCAGAAAGCTGCTTCTTTAGGAAGCAGCCCAGCTGATTCTGACAAAAATAGACCAAGGCCCACAATTTGAAATATGCTGTTATAAGAGAATGCCTATCTGATCTCTCACTTTACACATGGCAAAGATGAGACCAAGAGAAGCTAGTAATTCCAGCCTTGATTTTCTAGTTAGGCAAATAATACGAAGACAGTGTCACAAGATCTGACTTACACCCAGAAATTCAGGAGCTATGATTTGATATCTGATTCTCTGGTATATGGTCTTGACAAATGAAGAACTGTGTCTGGGATGGGCACGTCCACTGCAATCTGGGGCTGGAAGAACTTTGTAAGGAATTGGTTAATTTTCTTTTGGAAGGTAGTAGTAGAAATGTACAAATATGTTTCTTCTTCCTATATACTTGGTATTAAGTATATACCTTTTATAATATTTGGCTCCAGGATTTATTTCAAAGCCATGAGTACAAAAACTACAGAGAAAGAATACGTTGCTGAAGATGCTTATTAAATACACTTGCTTGTATGTATATACATGATACCAGGATTTTCAACATGACTGTCCTTTATTACCTGTGTCATGGAGTTGGAGCCATTTCTCACTCTCTGAGAAGGGAGGAGTCCTGGGCCTGTGTTTCCTTTCTCTGTGCTCACCTTGCCCACGGTCCCTCCCATACACAGCTTCCTTGTAATGAAGCCCCGATTTCTGTGAAGACTTGGGTGAAAGTCGGTCTTGGTGTCTGGACTTTTTTTCCCAATTCTGAGTTCGATGGCTACTGTTAGCCTCCCAGTCATCAAATCCAGTACTCAAAAACACCTCACCACTGATCTTGGGAAGTGGAGGTCTCCGAAGTCTCTCATGATCAGACCGCTTCCTTTCACGCTGCTCAGAGTCAATTTGGGGACTGCCCCTCACTTTGCTTGAGCTACAGGATGACAGAAGTTTCCCTGATGAACAGTAATCTTCTAGCTCTTCCAAGTTCTCCATTGGACGTTTGGGTTTCTCTTTCCTTTGCTTCACAGTGTTTCCATCACTTTGGAGTCTACAAGACCTTGAGACTCCAGAACCCAATTCCCTTGCCCTCCTTGACTGTGGCTGGTCTGAGTGGAAGTGGAGGGATGTGAAAAATAGAAATGTAGGTTAACTTAATGAGCATATGAACTCACCACACAGGAAAGACAGGGCCCATATTTTAAAATGGAGAAGACTAGTTTTTCAACAAACTGCAAAGAGGGGATGGGCATTTATTGGATTGGCCCAGGCATAGATGAAGGATTCTGGGTACACGGTCAAAAATTTAAAAGACTAAAATTATGTGAAATAACTTAAATCTGAAAGAAGAGCTTGATTATGATTATGGAGGCTTAATACAGTACTTTAATATTTGCCAATAACAAAAGCCATGGCCATTAAATGTTAAATTCTATTTATAAAACCAATTTGGAAGTATTATGGGGGGAAAGTAGGGGTTGAGGGAGTCTCATAAAACAGAAAACAACCAAGCTTTGTGATAATTAAGGTTTCCAGGAAGAGGCTTTCAAATATTCTTATTGGAAATGATAATAAATCTCTATCAGAATGTTGCTAGTTTCCATTAGAGTCTGAGAAATGACCCAGGTTTTAGTATTCCCCTACTACCTCTCCTTAGGTGGCCAAAACAAGTATTCCCAGCCATGCAGTTCAATGTGGAAGAAGATGGGGTAGAGAATTTTAAGTGAGTAAATGACCCTGTTATCTTTGGGTAATTCTGCTCCCAAACTTAACTTAAATTTTACAGAGGAAAAAATTAAAAATGGATGCCATAATAGAATACAGGAAAAGGAGTCCCTTCCATCCTACATTCACTTCAAAAAATATGATATTGAATTCTTTCTATAAAAAGACAATATGTGCTAAATATACAAATCCCTGATGTAACACAGGGATTTCAGTAACAAATTTCAGTAACAGCACATAGAGGTGTGCTTTTGTCCAGTCTCATTCGGGCACAAGCCCATTGTGAAAATGAAGGAAGGGAATTACTATGCACTTTGCAGGGCATATTTAACATTGTCTAAGACCCTTAGTACATGTTGTAATAAAAATAAATCACCGGGCACCTGGGTGGCTTAGTTGATTAAAGCATCCAAACTCTTGATTTCTGCTCAGGTCACAATCTCACAGTTTGTGAGTTCGAGCCCTGCACTGAGCTCTGCACTGACAGTGCGGAGACTGCTTGGGATATTCTCTCTCTCTCTCTCTCTCTCCCTCCCTCCCTCCCTCCCTGCCTCCCCCCTCTCCCTCTTGGGCTTGCTCTCTCTCTCTCTCCCCCACTCTGTGCACTTTCTCTCTCTCTCAAAATAAATGAACTTAAAAAAAAAAAAAAACAGAAGAAAAGAAACCCTAGTTCCAAGAAAACTACTAAATTATCTAAGATTTGTTCCCTGCTGAAATTACTCACTTCTTGAATTGCATCTGAAACAGCTACCCCAATTTGATGGGATGTAGAGGAAATAAAGGACTATACATCTTCTTAGTTTTTAGGGTTTTTCTTTCATTTTTTTGTTGTCTTAGCTTTGTTATTGTTAATCTAATAAAGGAACTGAGAAAGGGGAAATTTGTGCTAAATGTATCACTGACACTGTAACGCTTCTCAAAACCTTCAAATTGTTTCCTCTTGAGCTTTCCAGAAGAAAAAGGAAATTTGCTTCAAAGACGATATCCAAATTAAAATCAGTCTTCTAAAATCATCTGAAGAATTTTTGATTAAATTTATTTTTTGCATAAAAGCAAAACTGAAACAGAATAATTACTCTCTATGGTAAAAAAGTATCTATAATTTTAGCAAACTATCATTTTAAGTGTGTCTTGACAACTGAGAATCAATTGACTACTGCTATGAATTATTAATATAAATTGACTAGCTACTTAAATGATAACCATATCCAGGGAACAATGGTTCAGTGTTAATACCAATGTTCCCACAAAGGGCTGCATGAATGAAGTCTGCCTTCTAGCTCCCAAAAAACAAGGGTTCTGTTTTTGACATGGATATGTGAGGCTATGATTGTTCTTTTGGTGGTGGTTTTAATCCTTTCTGAAAAGTTAACTGATAATCAGTTTTACTTTAGTTGAATGTGTTTCAAGAGTTAGAACAGAGCTGTCACTATATTTTCACAGAGTTGATAGGAAAAAATATCTATTGTCTACTTCACTTGTGTTATCTTCAAACCTGGGAAAGAAAAAAGACTGGGGTGGGGACTGGGACTTGTATTTTTCTTGTGACCAAGTTATTTGGCAAATATAACTAAGTTCCTTAGAGCCAACACATATGCATTTATATATACACATACATATGTATATGTATATACACACACACTTTATTTGTGTGCTTCCATGTTTGTCTTTCAAAATAAGATGATTTTTGTTTAGAAATGGAAGATACTGTCATACACACATAACACTGATACATGTATGAACAACAGTACTTTGGAGTTTAAGTCCTCACCAAAATTACATTATTTGATCTTCTCAACACCCATGTGAAGGATGTATTTTTAAACTCTCCATCTTACAGATGAGAGAAAGGCTTAATGTGATTATAGTAGATAACTTCTCAACATTACAAATGCTCTAAGGAAGGAATGAAACTTGAACCAAGGTCTTATGACTCCAAAGACCATGACTTAAAAGAGACTAATATGCCTGTAATACAGGTCAGTGGCTTTGAAAGAAAAACATGGATTCACAAATGAGTAAGACATGCCATTTTAGTTGATATAAATCTGACAGATATTTTAGATAATTTCAGATTTGTAGAAAATCTATAAGTGATCATTTTTAAGATTTACACTGAAGCAAAATAAAAGCTGAAAAGAGGACCACTTCCATAATGATCTATTATAATTATTATATAAGTATGGCAAAAATCAAAGTACACATAAAGATAGAGAAGTACAATTAAAGAATATCCCTATGTGTTGGGAAAAGACAACTGCAAAGAACCTAAGAATTACTTTGAGCATATGAGCCGAATTATGATGGGGTTTCTGTGGAACTCAACTCGGTCTAACTCAAAGGCAAATGAATGAAGATCACACATGTTCAGCAACATATAAACTCTCAACAACACAACTGAAAAGGAATTCCAATATCACATACATATGCTCAGGAGGTCAAGACTTCATGATTTTAGTAAATGTTCCTGAAAAACCACTGAATTCTTAACATAGGTAGTCCCCTGCCCTCAAGAATGATAGCACTCTGATCAAAACAACCAGATTTGAGTCCCAATTCAAATTAGTGTAAAGTTTTAACAGAGGGAGGCTAAAATTAATACTTTAGTATACTTAATTACTTGCCATCCTAATGCTTTTCTAGACTTAATAGTTTTATTTTAAATAGTGACTTTTATTTGCAGTGAACATGATTCCAGAGCAGAATTAAAAATAAAAACAAATAAAAAACACAAGAGCACATTTCTAAGGTTATAACTGAATATGAAGAATAAACTCTTCACATTCTGGTTTCCAGCACAAAACTATAAGGCAATACTGTTTGTTTGTTTTTTAATTATGTGATACATGATTTCATTAGAAAAACAAGCACAATGAAAATGGTTATCAAGAAAGAGCTGAGCACTTTACTTATGGAAGGAGAGCACATCAAGCAATAGAGAGAGAATCAACCTGCCTACGAACTATGCCACAGAGCTGAGCTCTACTGGTAACAAATGTAGAACAATGTGGCTGGGCAAGATTGTACTCAACGGTAATAATCCTAACATCTGCATATGCATTCCTTTCATTCCACTCATCAAACACAAACACCTACTTACCTTTTACAATGAAATCACAGAGAAGTAATTGATAATTAGTTCACAAGAGACTTTAGTAACATGGACCTTAATGTATTTACTTTCTAGAATCTGCTTTAGGTTTTCCTTACTTGTTATCCTAAGTGTGGTCTCCCAGCTGAACTGCAATCAATACGGATGCTAGAATTAGAGGAAATGTCTTTCCTTTGACAGATTTTTAAAAAGGATGGGACAATACTTGCAAATACTCATTTCCCAACACACTAGTAAGAGAAAGAATCACCAGCACCACAACTGCCACCACAAAGCACGAGCACCACACTGCAAAAGCAGGCACTAGAGAAGAGAAATTCTGAAGGGGCTTTTCACCCTCAGGATTTTTTTCTTTATGGTAATCAAACAGCAAGAAAGCAAAATAGCAAGGACAAATAATGAACATGGAATCTTAAATTTTAATTTTGTCATCAACATACATACTCAGTGGCCTATGTTTAAAACACAAGAGCTTTGTTACCCAACTGATGTGTTGTGTACCATCTTCATTATTCATGGCACTCTGCTGCCTCGGACACTGTGCCCAGACTTCCTTGAGAAAGATCAAGCCCAGAGCCTCACCCCCATTTTCCACACCCCAATTTATGTGCTTAGAATGCAGTACAGCATTCTAAGCTGTAGAGTAGCAGCTCTAAGTGGCTGCAGCACGAAAGAATGCATGCCAAATCTTACAAAATGCCAGTTGTTTTAACAGCCATGAAAATGCCTCTGGTCATCCAACTGAAGAACAGACGAATTCAGATTCACATAGAATTTGGCCATAAATCCATATGGACCCTGAGGTCACTTTACAGACAAATTTAAAGGAGTGTCCTATGGTTGAGTCTAAGGACAGAGTAAGTCATAATGTAGTCATTGTTACCTCCATTTTCATAGTAGTAATTATCTCCATAAACACTGGATCCAGAGGACTCTGGAAAGTGTTTCTTTCGCTTTTTCTCTTCCTGTAACTCCTTTTCTTGCAAAAGGCGAGCTATGTCCTGCAAATAAAGAGAGAATGCTAATAAATATTACCAGAGAACAAACAAACCTTTTACAATGAAACAAACTCCATCCAGTGGCCCTAAAGTCAACGGTTTGACACTCCACTGCCAATCTCTTATGGACTCCATCCATAGCTTTCCAGACTTCATGGCATCAAGCTCATGCTATTCAAATACTCAGTGGAGTAGCACATGATCCAGATGAACAAGAAAGACTTCTTGGTTAATTGAAATTTAAACCTAACTCAATCTGGGACATACAAACCTAGTATTCCTAAAGCTGATTAAACAACAGAATTTTTAAAATTCTTATTTGTGGGCCCTTTTTCCAAGACGATGATTCACTAAGCCTGGATGGAAAAGAGTGCAGTAATCTATAAAACATTAAAATTGTATATACAATTTAATTTTGAAACTTTGAAAAAAATTATTTGGCTGATTTAGCTTTGCATTAGAGCACCACTGAAAAAGACAAAATGGTCTTCCTCCTATCTCCCCCTTGCTTCTTCGCCAGGCAAGTTTTTACAGTTACTGAGTGATGAATAACATTCTGACCCTGCCCCCCCAGCCTATGATGGCAAAGGTATATGCAAATAACTAAAATACAATTAAATCATGAATGCCTCAATAAAAGAGTAAAAATGTCAATGTGAGTATAAAAGAGGCAAATCTTATTTCTGCTTACATGAATTAGTACAAGTCTTTGCATTTGGAATTACTGTTTCATAAAACATAATTTGAGAAAACAAACCTAAAAGAACTCATAAGCCCTTCTGAAGTCATTTTCAATTATTTTTTAATTAATCATATTAATCAAGTAGGCTTACTTCGGGTTAATGTGTAAAAAAAAAAAAAAACAACAAAAAACAAAAACAAAAAAAAACCCTCCATAATTAGAAGACCTTCTGGTAAATACATACATTTGAATGAAAATTCACCATTATATTTCATCTTTCCCTTTTCTGTCATTCAAGCTCACCCACCTCTTGAAAATTTGAAACAATGAGCATAAGACAGAACACAGTTAAAGATCTCTATGCTAGAAAAAAGTAATTTTAATAAAAACATGTATTTACTGATTGCCTTCAAGGAACCAAACATTCTCCTAGAGTCCTCTGTAGAAAAACAGGATATATGATCAATATCTTCAAAGCCTTACCTATTAAGTTTTAGAAGCAAAACCATTAGCACGATTTAAGACCCTTTGAAAGGGGAGTGCTCTAAGAGGCATTATCACAAACCAGGTGCAATGGGGCCCAAAGGAGCCTAGCACATCTTCCCCAAGCACATGACAAATTACTAAACTATTGTGTTGAATTCCTTATGCTATTTTTTTGATTTATATGATTTTATATCAGGGTTACTTCTCCCTGAAAGTTTCCACTTCTATTCCTCAATGGTGGGAAATGAGGAAATTTCAAAATGAGGAAATCTTCAGCACAAAATCAAGGAAATCTAAAAATGTGACTGTCAAACGACTATCAGAAAGGAAAAAAAAAAGAAGGAAAGACATTCCATTAGATTGCAACACTTCTTTATCAACCAGTAATTAACATCTAATTCAGTAGGGAACTCTCAAGAGGTATCATCTCCAGAGGGGTATAAGATCAGAAAACAATATACCAGTTCTATGGATGCAAAAAACATCAATATAACTAAGATAAGAAGAAAGAAGAATTTTCTCAACCAGGCACCTTCCACTCCCTCCCCCTTTCTGGCCATACATGTATAATCTTATTTTTAAAGTGCCAAAACATAGGAAATTTTTTTAGTAGCTAAAATGTACTGCTATTTGAGCTATGCTCTAAATATTACCAACTTATATAAATACTTTTTTAGAACATGAAATTCTAATCACTTTCACATTAAATTAATTTTTAATGTAAACTGGTTACTAAGTTTATCCCTGAACAGTTCATATTATAAATGGCTTCAAACTGTTGGATTAGTGCCACAGACTTTTCATAAAATGGTCATGCTAATGTTTACTTAAGCAAAAAAAAAAAAAAAAAGGTTTGCCCTAAAATAGTTGCACATTCACATATATTTGGACCTAAGTTCAGAGACACACATATACCTATAGATATTCACACACATACACATACACACACGCTTAAGAATTTCATTTAAAAATAAGTTAAACCAACTAAACACACATTCCTTAGCCTTATTAAATAACACTGACAAATGTTTATGCTATGACTAAAGAAAATGATCCCAATGGAATTAGTCCACTTTAATTACTTACAAACTCACACAGTCCAGTATTCCCAAAGGCTACAACCCTTTCTTCAACAGAGGCTTAGAGAGAAATACAACTACTATATAGTCACACTATGTAAAACAAATTTTTTTTAAAAAAAGGAAGAAAGGAATGGAGGGAGGGAAGGAGGAGGGAGGACAGAAGAATAAAAGAAAAAAGAGAAAGAGAAAGAGGAAGGGAGGGAAGAGGACTGGGGAGAGGAGAAAGGGGAAAGCTACAATGCTGGTAAGACTATCTCTCTCCTTCTGTAAACTTTTTTTTGTTGTTGGTTTAACTTTTCTACATCTGTCTCCCCGAATGGAAATGCTACTTTCCTTACATCTGTGCTCTGTTAAAAAGCACAATAAAATTATACCATAACAAAGTCAGAAATGCTAATTAACCCACACAGAGTTGTGTAACTCTACTCTTCATGTACAATGTTGTTCAGGAAAAATACTCTGTCCCAATAGGAAAGAGGCCCTGGATTCTATATCTGGTTGTTTGGGGAGTCAGAAACAACCAAAGATCTGACCCCAAAAATCTCTTAAAGAGATTTGGGTGAAAATCCAGAGAGGAATTTTCCACAGCCCTGCTGTCCAATAAGAACATACTAGCTAAGCAGACTCCATAAGAAAATAGAAGAGCACAGAGAGAGAGAAGAGAAGGGAAAAAAAAAAAAAAAAAAGAATTAGGTCAGTTCACGAGTAACAGGCAATGATGTTTTTTTCAAAAGTTGACCAGAAATGGGGCGCCTGGGTGGCGCAGTCGGTTAAGCATCCGACTTCAGCCAGGTCACGATCTCGCGGTCCGGGAGTTCGAGCCCCGCGTCAGGCTCTGGGCTGATGGCTCAGAGCCTGGAGCCTGTTTCCGATTCCTTGTCTCCCTCTCTCTCTGCCCCTCCCCCGTTCATGCTCTGTCTCTCTCTGTCCCAAAAATAAATAAACGTTGAAAAAAAAAATTAAAAAAAAAAAAAAAAGTTGGCCAGAAAAATTCCCACTATTATCTCATCTCAGTGTCCTCTGTGAGGCACCGTGGACTAAAATAAACAAATATGTATTATCATACATTCTTCAATGACAAACTTTACTAATGCAAATTTTGTGCATTTAATATTAATACCATACCAGTCAGCTGAGAGCCCTATCTTCAGATAAGAAAACATCTCCACACGGTAGGCATATTCTGATCTAAAGCATCAGCTGAAACATCAAAGAGTCTGAATGGAGCTTTTAAGGCTAGTCTCACTAAATCTCCACAGCTGCACTTCTCATTCAGTCTCTGACAGCACTGGGGAATGGGACCATTTCTGTAGGTCAAACAACAGAGGAGGGCAAGGTAGCTGGGAGATGTGTAAAAGCAAGAAAACTCTTGGCTCAGATCACACCAGACTGGAATACACTTGAGCCTGTTTATTTTTCCCCCTTTCTAATTTAGCACACATCTCTTTCTGTATAGAAATCAGAGCTGTTATAAGGGGCAGAATGGTGGGGAAACACTAGGCAAGAAAGCAAAAAGAAAAGAAATTGACTTAGTATGTAAGAAGCTAAGTTAATATGCACCAAAGGCATTAAACCTCACAACAGCCCTCTAGTGTATGTGCAATTATCATGACTTCTCCATTTCGGAACCTAAGGTTCTACCTGGGTAAGTAAAATGCTGAAAGCCACAGCTAGACATTAAAGAGCTAAGATTCAAACTCAGAGCAGCCTAACTTGAAAATCTCCATGTTTTCTGTTGTGTCACAGGACATCCGTGTCAGAAGCAGTCAGTCAGGGAACCTGAACTGTACAGATATTTCTCGGTCATCTTATTATAGCTGGAGACCAGTCACTGACTTCCTCAAGTCTTAATTTCTTCATCTGAAGAACAGAGTCAATCACTACACTGCTTACTTTATACAGTATGACCACGAGACTATTTATTGTGATTGCTGTTTAGATTCTACACGCCTAAATAAAGTGCTTTGGTTTCTCTTTCTATCCTGTTTTTCTTGAATGGCGGGGCGGGGGGGGGAATCACAGGACACCAGTAGCATTTATAAGAAGCCAACTTCATTACTCTGTTATTTTTTAAAATAGAAGCTTTCCTGTTCAGAAAATATAATCACTTCTTTCAGTTCCCAATTTCATCCCCAAAGCTAAGTCTTGACTACACAGAGTAACACATCCTGCAGGAAGAAAGAATTCCTGTGTTGATAACAGGAAGGATAAAAAGCAAATCCTAATGCTTACTTGCAGTTCTGATTATCACATGATCATGGTTTGTTTCTTAAAGAAACAGCTAAATACACACATAGCAGATGTCTCCCGCTCACCTGGCACTGAACAAGGAGTCTTAGAGGGACAAGGATGGCTCAGTGGGAGCAGCAGTATATGCAGGCTGCTTGACTGATGGTCCTCATCCCATCTATTTAACAGGGTGATTCCGTGTGCTGGTTTACCCAAGGCAGGCCCAGCTTATGTAATTATTAATAGTCCCCCCTTGAACCTAGAAGAATATGTGAGTATACATACAATAAATCATATGGCCATCCTCCTATTAAAACTCTAAATCATTTTCTTCAGTCTGTGGCCAAGAACAGCACAGCTGGTTTGAAAGAAGAAAAGAATCAATACATGCTGAAAAGGAATTGTTTGTAAAAGTGTAAAACAAAGGAAATAGTTAAATGCAAATTCAAGTCTCCTTACCAAAAAACACTGCTGCTACTTGTAGTCATTTTCAACTTTAAAAACAATACAATTTAAAAATATATACAGAATTAAACTGATTACTTCCTTGAGGCAGCGCATCACAGGAGAATGAAGCCATGAACAGCAAAGAGTGAGAGCACTGGTGGCCCCTGGCCTCTCACGATTGACACGCCCTGACTTGTGTTCAGACCACACACAGGTCTGCTCTCCCTCTCTCAAGACTGCACAAATAGGTGTGCCTGGGTGGCGCAGTCGGTTAAGCGTCCGACTTCAGCCAGGTCACAATCTCGCGGTCCGTGAGTTCGAGCCCCGCGTCGGGCTCTGGGCTGATGGCTCAGAGCCTGGAGCCTGTTTCTGATTCTGTGTCTCCCTCTCTCTCTGCCCCTCGCCCGTTCATGCTCTGTCTCTCTCTGTACCAAAAATAAATAAACGTTGAAAAAAAAAATTAAAAAAAAAAATTAAAAAAAAAAGACTGCACAAATAACCCACAAACAAACACCCTGTATGGTTTGAATAGTGCCCCCCAAAAAGTAATTTCTATTAAGAACCTCAGAATATGACCTTATTCAAAAATAGGGTCTTTACAGATGTAATTAGTTAAGAGAAAATCATACTAGATGAGGGTAGGCCCCCAATCCAATGACTGGTTTCCTTTTAAGAAAACAAGAGGACACAAAGACACGGGAAGAAGGCCATCCGACCACAGAGTCAGAGACTGAAGTGATCCAGTGACACTCTAAGAAATGCCAATGATTGTCAGGAGCCAGCAGAAGCTAGGGAGAGGCAAAGAAGCATCTTTCCCAATAGGCAGCAGGGACCCACCAAAACCTTGATTTTGGATTCCTGGCCTCCAGAACTGTGAGAGACTCTATTTCTGCTGTTTTAACCACTTCAAGTCTTTGGTAATTGTTAAAGCAGCCCAAGAAAACTAATTCACCTCTTACGTTGAATTAGCATCATCTTTAAGAAGAGTTCACTTAAGTTATTGAGGGGCAATAAACAGTGGTCCATGGAGGGCAACACTTGGACTGTGCACCACCAAAGAGGAGAGTTCTGCTGCCCATCCGGCAACCCTGCATTGAGTCCATGAATACAGAAGGCAGCCCTTCCTCAGGGCTGGGGTGGAGGGGCATTATCTTAGTTGTACCTCGTCTTTCTTCTCCTGAATGCGTCGTCTCTCGGCCTCAATAGCCAGCTTCTCCTGGATTTCCTGAGCAATTTCACAGTCTTGTTGTTCACTAAAAAACACAGGTGTAAGTAGTATGAATAAATAATAAATAAATTTTCTTAAAAATACAATTTACTGAATACTATGAACCTGTGCAAATCTTTATCTCACTTAATCCTCACAATAATGATGCAAAGAGGTGGATATTGTCACACGTTACAGATAAAAAAGCTCGGGTCCAGAGTAGTGACAGCATTTCCCTAAGAGCACAGAGAACACAAGTGGCAGAACCAGAATCTGATCCCCAGACACTACAATGGAAAGTCCCAGGCCTTTTCTAAATTCTCTTATCACCTCACCATACTGGGGCCACTCCACAGACAGGCATGCTTTCTCAAGATCTTACAAAGGAAACGTAAACTATCAGATTAATGTCCACAGATATACAAATCACTAGATGTCACTCTGGTCTCCTAGAAGTGATGGTATGACTTTAAAATGATTTTTATAAGTGTTTAAATTAGATGTATTTTTCAGTTTCACTAATACTTAAAATACCGTGCAGCTTCAGTTCCCAGTAGACACCTCTCTGGCTGGTGCCAGTTTTCTTAAAACTCAGATCCCCGAGAAACGCGAATGCTGCAATACTGCTGCTACCATAGTTTGCCTTGTTTTGGCATTCATGTACTGAACAGGGACTTAAATTTAACACCTGCCATAGTACAGACACCATGCTCAGACACTGAGGATACAAACATGAGTAAATCTTCACTTTGCAGTCAAGGCTCACAATCCTTTTTGGAAGAAGAACCAAGAGGATGATTTTGGTGGGCAAAATAGATCACCTCTAAAACAGCAATGCAAACAAAAAAGAAGAACTGGATATCTCAGAGATGGGTACAAGTGCATGTCTTCTAGATTCAGGTCAAGAAAAGTCAATAGGCAGCTTCAAACTCCAGAACCTGATACCTCTGGAAAGCCAAACTTCACACACAACTGTTAGCTAGGAAGGATGACCATAAACATGCTTAGGGTTTACGACTTAAGAAGAGGTTGGAATGAAATTACAGTTGTGACTTACAGAGGGAGTTTTCTTGCTAAACAAACATTCTCATTCTCCCTCTCATTCTCTCTCTACCAAGTGAACTTAAAACTCTCAATGAATCTCATTCTTGGTTGGCTATTCCATGTTTAACAAACAGCATTTTGTAAACTGGAAAGTGTTGGGGAGGGCAATAATCTGAACTGTGATTAAGGAATTAAAGCCCATACTCTCTCTTCCAACAAAACTGAGAGGCAGAAATTATCCTCATTTGTATACAGAAACGGTCACTTCCAACATGCTTGGAGACAGGCAGGTACAGGTGGACAGAGACGTGGCCGTGTACGCACGTGTTATGCTGATACAAAACAGAAAGGAAGGAAGAGGAAGTAAGAGAGCACAGGTAAGGGATGGCAAGACTCTCCTAGAATCAGTAGGAAAAACACTGGACAAGGTAGCTGCAGACCTGATTTCTGGTCCTGCCACGGAGAGTCAATGAGCCATGCCCTCTCTTGTCAATTTATCAGCTATAAAAGTATTTGGACTTAATGACTTAATCTTATAGGTCTAATATTTTAGAACTCTTAACCACTCAAACCAAAGAATTGAAAAGAAACAAAATCTACTCAAAACAATTTTTATTTATATATCCTCTTTTCATTCACTTACTTCTAATAATTAAGAATCATACACAAAATCATGTTCCTAGTTTTCAAAGACTTCTCTAGTTGGATCTCTCAAACTCAGGTAAAATCTGTACAGGAGTTAGCAAATATTAATTACATGCAAGATAATAATAGATGGGAAAAAGAAGAAGCCCAGCAGAGAAGGCAAATCTAAATGAAATGTTAAAGGTTACAAGTGACACAGATGTCCTCCCTAGTACAGAAAATAAAGAAGTGAGGTTTAAGCTGAGGATAATCACTTCCAATCATATTTCCATGAAGGACAAGATCGAGTTCACGCAGACAATTACACAAAATCCCGAGGAAGCAAAATCACGTGAGAAAGGGGTTGTCAACAATAGGCAAGCCTGATAGTGGACGGGGGCCCCAGGATGCAGAGTGAGTAAGAGCTTCCAGTTCATTAATATTCACAGCATTTCATCCAGCCAGTGAGGTGCAACTGTCAAAACTGCTAGCGTGTGACAATCAGAACAACTTCCTTTCTAACCACTTATTTCAGCTAGGAGTATCTCCAAAAGCCTGAAGTCCCAGGCAGAAATAGAATATCTGGCTCTCCTCTAATTTAAGACCTATAATCCATTACTCTCTGAATCCTCATTTATATTTAGAGTTTTATCTCAATAATCTCTGAATAATCTCATTATACTATCATTACCCTAATTCAGGGTCTTAAACTTCTGCACCAGCCTCAGAACTGCCCTTGATAGCAAAGCACTGTGAATAATGTAAAAGGCAATGATTTAGAACTCTAGAATACTCTAGCTCTGGCTCTTATCTTTTTGTTTTGTTTTCTGGGGGTGTTTTGTTTTGTTTATTTATTTTGAGAGAGACAGACAGAACAGAGGAGGGACAGAGAGAGGGGGGGAAAGAGAGAATCCCAAGCAGGCTCCACACTGTCAGTGTAGAGGCTGATGTGGGGCTCGAATTTACAAACCTGTGAGATCATGACCTACCTGAAATGAAATCAAGAGCTGGAGGGTTGAGCCACCCAGGCACCCCTCTGGCTCTCATCTTAACTCTGGTTATGACCCCAAACCTCCACACCTCTCAAATCTCTCTCTTCTTATTCCATGAGCATTACCCTCCAATCAAGCCTTGTCATCTCTTAATTTGACCACTTCAAAGCTGTCTTCAGTCTTGTCCCCTACAATCCTTTATCTACCCATCCCCCAGAGTAGATCCCAAAATGAAAATCTAAAACTCTTTCAATGGTTCTCTGCTTATAATATAACATCTACAAAATCTAAATTCCTAAAAGCATAACTTTTGGTCCAGTTTTTGACTACTTTTCTGGCCTCATGCCCTAACCCATGCCCTTAATCACACACTACACTCCAGCAATACTGAACATCTTGTAGCTACCATGAGGTTCCAGGTTCTTTAACCTCTTCCCTTCCCTATTACTCCCTCTGGCTAGAATGGTTTCCTTCAGCTAGCACTATGAACTTCTAATTTAACCATCAAGGCTCAGATTAAATACATCACCTGTGTTAGAATGGTTTTCCCAGTCTCTCCTTTCTTCACTGGCATTAAATGTATTATTTAATTCTCTGTGGCTTACACCAGTGTCTGTAGATTTCAAAAGCCTCAGAGTTTTATTCTGAGGCTCTTAAAGGCAACAGCTATATTTTGTTCCTATCTGTGGTCTCCAGCGCCTTTCATGGTGACAGGTATAGCAAGAGTCAGTAAGAGTGTTTATTTACAAAATAAGGAAGCTGAACAAAAGGATGACTAAAGTTCTTTCTACAAATAATAAACCAGAAAGGCAAACCCTTCCTCAAAGACAGCAAAAATGATAGGCTTTCCTGTTTATTTGAACATGAACTACAGTAAACTGTGGGGGCCCTTTACTTCTCCCTCTACCCTTTCCCCTCAAAACAATACCTTGTGGTTAAATCCACCATTTAGATATAGGGGATTACACAGAGATTTAGATACAGGGGTCACTCTCAAATAAGAAATGCACCCTCTGAGCTTTTAAAACAGTGGAAAAAAGTAAGTCATTGTGCTGGAAGAGACCTTGGATATGATCTTTTCATTTACCGAACTATTACAGGAGGAGACTGAGGAAAGAATGTCTGTCAGATGCTGAAGTTATAAAGAGAATGAGTGTGTATTTCAGAGCTTTCCAGAAGATCCTGCCTCTCCCTGAAAAGCAAAAGAGGTTCAAGGAAAATAAGAGCAGCAAACATCAACCACGCAAGAGTAAAGGAATCCAATACAACTCATAAAGTTCTTTGATATCCAGTATTTCACTGGATCCCCCAACCAACCTATGAGGCAAAGGGAACAGAGATTATTTTCCACATGCTATAGGGAAGGAATACAGACTCACAGAGGTGGATCGAAATGCTCAAAGTCCAACAGTTAAACGTGCTGAGAGTCATACCAGAATCCACTTGTCCCCAAACCTATGAAGTATTCCAACAACAACAAAAATTTCAGACCAAAGAAAACTGTGGGCTAGCCACTATAGGATTTGTAATCTAACAGTGACAGGCATGAGAGGGACAGACACACAGTCTTCTTCCCTTTCCTGGTTGCTGGCTCCACAGAGAAAACCAGTCCCAGCATGCCTCCCGCCCACCCCCAAATCCTCACAGGTCTTTGTAGCGCTTCTGGAGCTGAGCCTGAGCTTTCAGATCTTCCTCCTGAAGCTGCTTAGCCACCTGGAGATCATGCTGGACCAAACGGTTCCGCTGAATATTCGAGGCCAAATGATGTTCAACTGGACGGAGAGATTGAAGAGAGGAATCACAATGTTTCGTCTGGTTAATAATATGTCTCAGGATAACTTAAGAAGGGTTTTTCCATTAAAAAGAGCTTCACATCCATGACTTCATTTTATGCTTTCAATAATGCTATATAACAGGCAGCAAAGGAATTATTCCTCTTCTCTTTCCATTAAGTAAAATGAGTATCAAAAAGGTTAAGTAACTTGCCCCTGGTCACATGGCAAAACAGCAGCAGTGACAGGATTTCCACACCAATACTCTAATTTTTTTTTTTTTTCAACGTTTATTTATTTTTGGGACAGAGAGAGACAGAGCATGAACGGGGGAGGGGCAGAGAAAGAGGGATACACAGAATCGGAAACAGGCTCCAGGCTCTGAGCCATCAGCCCAGAGCCCGACGCGGGGCTCGAACCCACGGACAGCGAGATCGTGACCTGGCTGAAGTCGGACGCTTAACCGACTGCGCCACCCAGGCGCCCCCACACCAATACTCTAAAACCAAGGCCAGGGCTCCTTCTGCTCCACAAGCTGTCACTCTATTTATAAACATTTTCAATACTTTTTGTATTGACACAGGAATTAATGATTCCCAAATTACATATTTGCAAATACGTACTTCTGTGTAACACACATAACTTAGATTTAGTTTCCATAATTACCTACATAAATATTGAGAAAAGGCCACAACCTAGATACTTCCAATGTCTGCAAAGATGTTCAGGCCCCTCTTCTAGGGGAAGAACAGATGCCAGATAGTATCTCCCTCCTAACAATACTAAGGCAAGGGAAAGGTTCACGCGCCGCTTTTCCTCCCATATACCCAAAGTCTCCTAATCCCTGGCAGCTGTCACATCTTAAAATACCCAGAACTTCATTTTCCACCCAGGTGGCACTTGCCTAGATAAATCCCTCAGGACTGATGGAAAGTAGGCCTGGTGACTCTGTTCTCTCTCCCTGCCTCACCCAAAGAAACCTGCCTGGAGCTACTACTGAAAGAGAAAACAGAAGGAACATAATGAAGGCCATTACTCACTCTCTTGTTCTTGCAGGCTGTGGGCCAGGGTGTGGTCCTCTAAGACAGCAAAATCTCGGCACACTGCAGAGGATGAAGGAGGAAAAGCAGACAAGAAGGTTCAATGGTAGTATTTTAATATGTTAAAAAAAAATTTTGTTTACTTCAAAAATCAATTCTACTATTTTAGGATTATCAGCTTTATAACATGCAGTGCAAAATAGTGACTAGTTAATACAAAGTCTTCATTCACAAACATCCACAGTACCTGCTCAGTGCCAAGCACAGGGCATCACAAAGTAATGGTTAGCTCTGGTCTCTGACCTAAGGATATTAACCACAGAATCAGAACCCATAAGTCCAGAAATTTTTTTTAATTTATTTATTTATGGGAGAGTGCAAGCAGGGGAGGGGAGGCAGAGGATTCAAAGCAGGCTCTGTGCTGACAGGCTGACGGCATCAAGCCCAATGTGGGGCTCGAACTCATGAACCACAAGATCATGACCTGAGCCAAAGTCAGACATTCAAACAACTGAGCCACCCAGGTGCCCCATAGGTCCAGAAATTCTAATCCACATCTAAAAAGAGAGGGCAAGTATTGTGGCCATAATACAAGAGACAAGAACTTTCTGCATACTGTTAGCTAAGAGAAAGCTGAGTTCTTGCATAGTCAGAGGAGTTAAAAGAAATCTAGCCTTTGCCTCAACCATCTAGGGTTGAGGGAATCCTCTCCCAGAGACTTACATCTATCCTGCTGCCCCTAAGGAAAAACACACCTTTATTAGTCCCTCGGGTAGGAACAGATTTCTATTTCAGGATAATCACTTCTTTAATGGGACCACACCCTCAGACAGAAGTTAGAACTAGCTCCCCTAGGTCTCGGTAAATGTAGAGCTTCCTAAAAAGAATCTGCATACAAAAAGGATATGGGAAGCTTAGAGGATACAGGAACCTGCCCCTACTGTCACCTCGATTGGGAGATTCAGGCAAGAACATTCTCTGGTCTATCTTTTTAGGAGCAAATGGGAAGAGATGGTCTCCAAGGTCCACCCCAAACTGCAATTTAAACTCCTGTTTCTTAAAACAAACATACACAAAACAATACTCATAAAGAACTCTTATCATGAAATGTGCCTTTTGTTTGTATGAAGGACATGTAATTTAGGTGATATGTTCTTACTCTATTTCAAACATGTAACTCACATGAAAAAGGAAAATTCCCTAAAGCCACAAACTACTACAACATGTAGGACTCATGAAACTGTCCCGTAAAGTTACCAGAGTTTATAGATTTCTTTCTGCAGCTTTGAATTTGCCTATGAAGACATTTAACTGAAATGGAATAAAGAAACAATCCTTTGCCATTCTTAGCACTTATATATGCTCACATACATATACATTGACATAGCCAGCCCTGTCCCTGAGAAATAACAATAAAAAAGTAGGTAGATCCTAGAGACATTAAGCTTACTCTGAAATGGTTTTACAATTGGGGAATCATTTCTGCCCAAGAACCATTTAAACAACATATGGCCTGCTTACTTCTTGCAACTGCAAAACTTGTAATTCCAGGAGAAAGTCCTGTTCTTTTACATCTGATATATTCTCAGCAAATTCTAACAACTTTGTGGCCCAGGTCCTAGCTACCCTATGTTTCACAGAATGAAAGTTCTTTCAAGATGAGCTAATTAACTCATTCGATTAATTGGTGAGGAAAATGAGGGCCAGACGGAAGAAAAGAGTTATCAAGACTATATACAGTTTGTTGGTGACAAGGTTAGAAGTCAGTATCTGAGCCAGCAAGAGCTCTTTCCTTTCCTGACACCATGACAGCCCTCTGGGATTCCAGGCAAACCAAGAGGTCACAACAGACTGAAAGGAGATCTTCTATACTGACTAACATGCACTCCCTAACATGCCTAGTGAATTAATAGTAATTGATCAAATGGCTAAGACATGTATGGATTTAGTTCACAGAAAACAAATATTCAGAATGAATTAGACAAAATGAATGTAATCAAATCTTGTGCAGAAGAATGCTATTTTATTAGGTTGCTTTATTATTTGAAGCACTTTTATTATACTGCAAAGGCTTATGTCTGTATACTAATGTCCCGTATTAATTTTAGATAAGATTAGATTAATTGTTGAGATTAATATTTTTCAAATCATGGATGTCAACCTATTATTAGGTCATAAAATCAATTTACTAAGTCTAGAAATGAATAGGCTAGGAAACAGAGTAAAACACACAGTCGAAACCATGGAATGGAGAAACTTTTTCAGTTTTACTCACACAAAACTCACACATACGTGTACACACACACACACACACACACACACACACACAGCTGTATATATGTATTAGGTTACATTGTAAAACATACAACACCCTGCAGATTATGGTCAAAAAAACTTAAAAGCCACTTCAATTTATGTTACCAAGGCAGAAAGTTATGCCAAACAATATATTTTATACATGTTTAAGGTCATACTGAATAAAAGATTATAAAATCATTGCAGGTTTCCATGTGGATAACCATGTGAAGAACTGCAATAATTTTATATTTTTGTTTTAGTCAGTGCAACATTAAAACATAATGTTTATGGATGCATACACCTGTAATAAAAATATGTTTTTAATATACAGCACTGACACAAACTGAATTTAGAATTGAATCGTGCTCATCTACAAAGAGAGTCAAAGAGCAGGAGTGCCTTCGCTATATCAGACGTTCTATTGACTTACAAACAAAACAGAGAAGACTAAAGCAAATAAGGCAAATATTAACATCTATTAAATTTGGGTGGCAGGATCATGGGTTTATGTATTTTTTTTTTTTACATTTTTTTAATGTTTATTTATTTTTGAGACAGAAAGAGACAGAGCATGAGCAGGAGAGGGGCAGAGAGAGGGAGACACAGAATCCGAAGCAGGCTCCAGGCTCTGAGCTGTCAGCACAGAGCCCGATGCGGGGCTCGAAATCAGGAGCAGTGAGATCATGACCTGAGCCAAAGTCAGACGCTCAACTGACTGAGCCACCCAGGCACCCTGGGTTTTCTGTATTTCTTTTGTTTTTTGTAATTTTTTACACACTGCATTTTAAAATTCTACAACACAAACCTTTTCTTTTTAAATCCACATCTTTAATTCCATCAATAGCATATGCTGCTAAACCATAAACATAAAGACATAGTTGCCGTATCATAGCAGGTGCAAGGAGTTTATGAATTACCGGTTACCATAACAATGACTCTTCTCAATGACTTCTTAGTATTTAACCAGCAAGAATGAAGTATCATTGTTATTTGATCCTAAATCTTCTTACAGCGCATATGGGTTAGGGTTTGAGTGAGAAGAGAATCTAGAAGATCTTCAATGACTAAAGGAAGTGCACACACTCATACACAGAATTGTATTGTCAATACACAGAGTTAGCATTTCAGAGTTTACTGAGAACTTCCAAATGCATGATCTCATTTATGCCAAGTATTACATGTTCACTCCAGTTTCTTCTGCATCCACTCTAGTTCCTTTCTAGATGTGCCTCTGTACACTCTGAATCATGACTCTTAACACAAGCTGGAAAACAACCACACATCCAGCCACCTTTGTAAATCAGTAACCAGACTGGGAATTACAGAAAACATTTCACAGCCAGGCCAAATTCAGAGCCTGGATCTTTGCTCCTTCCCTAATCTACTCTACTTTGAAGTAAACAGTATAAGCAGTATAGAAGGATAAACAGCATCAATTCATCTCACCACCTTTCCCTGCAGGCACACTTAAGCTGTATCATTGGACCCTGAATGCCTACCCTCCCACTTCTCAGACTTTGTCCCTCCCATGTTCACTTTCACTCCCTCAAATTTCAAGCTGATCTTGCCATTAGAGCCATTCCATCATTCCTCTCCATTCCCATCCAAACTTCAATGGTCCTGTAAGCCTCCTCCCTCTGACCCCAAACTTTTTCCCCAAAATTAAGGCGTGGTAGCTAAGTCTGTTTTGAAAACTAATCATGCAACTCTACCTCCTTGCTTTTGAAGAGCATCAACAGAAAGAAACACATTTTATCCTTCAACGCAAATAGACAGCTGTCTCCATGACCAGTTGCAAACTCTTCAGGGCAGGGGCCTTGTGGGACTAATCTCTGTACCTTCCACACAATTCTATATGCACTGGATGTAGCATGTAATGAGACTTCAATAGATACTCATTAATTGAAAAAGAAATGAAGAAACACTGGCCAATAAAGTCAAAAAACAGTGAAACTTCCATAGCCAAAAGAAGAAAACAATTTTATAAATAGAATTAAGCTCTGTTGTTACAACAGCATTACAGAGACTTGTAAAACTTTCAGATATCATTTAAATAAAAACTAGAAACCTTCTCCATTCCCACTAAATGAAATAGTTTTAGTGTTTTTTAATCCATATATATACATATAAGTATACAATGATTTAGTTTACATTAAACCAAGCAAATTTCAGAAATAGGAAGTAGGATATATATTTGAAAAATATATATATATGTGTGTGTGTGTACACACACACACACACACACACACACACACACACACACACACATTCTCCCCCCATCCATTTTCCTTGAAGAAAAAGGTGATTTTCATTCATTTGTGGATCCCCCTAAATACACAAATGACATAGTATGTACCTAGTAAACAAACATTTGCTGAGCTCTCTTGCGATAAATAAGTCATTTCCAAGCCATCACGAAAGTAGAGATGACAGAAAGGTACATAAACATAATATAATTTGATAAATGCTATAAAGAGCTACAGAAAACTCTTTGAAGGCATAAATAATGGAGGAAATGTGCTTGCTATGAACTGGAGGTAGTTGTAAGTAATAGCAGTGACTCAGAGATATCAAGAAACCTTAAAGTAGCTAACATACAGAATGGATTTCAAAAGGTTAAAATTCCTATGGGCAGAGGGAGTGGGCATTCTAGATGGGGAGGCAATTAACTCTCACAAACCAGAAGAGTGAAGAAGTCATTCCCCTTCTGTCCTTCTTGTACTCACACCCCAAACTTTCTGAAAATACAATTCCTATGACTCAGTCTTTACAAGCTTCCACCCACATACAAATGCCTGAATTAATAATACATTCACTAGCAACTATTTCTTTCAACTGTGTCTGTACTGCCTTTTATGTCCTGGTATAATTTGTGAATTATCCTATTTTTGTGTGAATGCTATTAGCAACAGATGGAATACATACTCATTGATTTGAGAACAGGGATGATACTTGTTTTCCTTTGTTCTGTACACATGAAAACAGCCTCTATGAATGAGGATGATGTTCCAGACACATATTCTACGTTGAAAAGTTTGGTAATGACAGGCAGCTACAGTTGACATTGATACAGCACTTTATTGATTACAATGCACTTTCATATACATTCCTCCTAATTACCTGAAGGTAAAGGTTTTACCAATATTCTCATTTTATTTATAAGAAAACTAAGGCTCAGAGAAATAAAGTGACTTGACCAAGATTGCCCAACAAATGAACAAATGAATTGGAAACCAAACCTGGAAGAAGTAATGAGTCTATATTTCACTACGTAAGAAAAGAGTTGATATTATTAAATAGTAAATAAAATAAAACAAATATGCATTAGGTTGTTTGAAATTGTGGATACAACAGAATTTAGGTAAGGATGGCACATGTGCTCAGAAGGTGGGTTCCAGGGCCCCAAATAGAGCAATAAAATGGGGGATATTGTTTATTTTGTCTCACTGTCTCCCAAGAATAAGTCTCTGGCAATCACAGTCAGCCTGTATTCAATTCTGAAAAACAAGGGCAATAAAAAGTTCTTTTCATTTCACAGTGTTTCCTGGGTGATGTGCAAGAAAAACCCTAAGCTGTGTGTGACAATGGTGGAAAATTCCAAGGAAAATTTCCCTTTGGGATCTAACCAGCTTGCCCCATCTCCCCTACTCTCCATCCAGTATCAATGAGATTTTCTCCATTTGCAAAGAGAGTATTAATAAATTTCAGAATAATGTGTCCAAGAGATGTTAAAGACAATTTGTACAAAGAAATAACATGTGTAAACCCCTATGCCTTTGTTTGTTGCCCCTCAAAAGGAATGTCTCCCTAATTTATTAAAGAAGGGTCTCTTTTCTTTATTTAAAGCTCTAATAAAACTGCCTGAGTAAAAGAGAACAGAATGCAGGAAAAACTACGAACAGCTATCATCCTAATGCCAAGTCCTTGACATTTTCATCCCCAACAAATTTTACGTATATAGGGACCAAGAGGATATCAATATCACCATCACTAATAACAACACCAAAACCAACCCTCACCCCCCATTACTACCACCGTCAGCTCGGGAGCTTCTTAGGTATGCTCAGTTATGGACTATGGACACTCTCGTAACCATCTGCCCCAATTATGGTCCTAAAATAGCATACATAGCTTTGAATCACTGACCACTCTGACAACTGAAACTTCCCATTCAGGCAGGAAATTGAAACGATGGGAATAAGATCTCAGTAATGTCTGAACAATTAATTTACTAGGGAATAAAGGGTAACTGAAACTTTTGCTCCTTCTCTGACTTTTAATGTCCTAGATGTTCATCCTGTTGAAATTAACAAAATCCAAGTACAGTATGACAGAAGAAGGAGAGTGGCACCTAATTTGGGCTGACAAAACACTAGTAAATGACACAGGCCTTCCATCCTCATTTACTTTGTTCCTAGACGAAGTCAATGGCAGGGCTATTATTCTGATCAAGTCTCCAAATCCCCTGTTCTATCCCATATACTATGGTTATTCCATCTGTCTGGAAGATAGAGGATCCTTCTGATAAGAGACGCGTAATATCATTAAACCAGATCCACGTTTCTGGAATATTTATCTTTAGTAGAATTATTACCACCACCCCCCCTTACTAAACTACCTGAAAAATGCACACAGGCTTCTACAATTCCTTTTTGAAAGACAAACACTTTCATCCACACTTTGTACAAGTGATTGAGTCAAGTATCATTAACCAATGTTTCAACTATTTGGGGATTTTTATGGTTACTGGGTTTTGTTTATGTTTTAGTTGGTTGGTGTGGGTATGGGACACAGAGAATGGGAGCATCCTGCAAGTTGAAGGAAGCTTAGTCACCATTACACACACTGGGGGCAGGGCACAAACCTGTTCTATCTACCTGAGGCACCTCTCCACTATCTAAAAAAATCATAATCAGTCTTCAAACCCTCATTCTAATGTCATTTCTCTACTAATCCAATCTTATAGAATAAAACCAAAACCACCACAATGGACTCACACACCCAGCAGATTTACCTATGCTATATTTCCCCCAGTGATTTCACAGCATATAGTAAATATAGTACGGTAGCACTAATCATATTATAATTAATTTACCCATCTGTTTCCCCAGCATACATTCAAGATCCTTGAAAGGCAGGAAAAATATTATGGATCATTTTCTCTCCAACATTTATCCCAGTGCCTGAGATAATGATTTTCAAATAAATGTGGAAATGAGGGCTCCTAAGAAAAATGGTGATTAATACAAATGACATACCGTGAAAAATTGCATTATTTGCAGGTGTGAGCCATCCTCACCTTCCAGCACACCTGAAAAAGGCTAAGGAGCTGCATGTCTACTGACATTACCTAAAATGACAGTAAAGGGTTTCTGCTTCCATCCCCCAAATTTTGGATATATTATATGTATAGTAATGGATAGAAGCTGAAAGAATCCTAGAATATCTATAAAGGTAGTCCATTCAGGCAGGTGGTCAACTGTTGGTCGTTTTACACCACAATTAAACATTATCACTCAATTTCTGAAGAAATGATGGCTTGGAGAGTTGGAATAACAATGCCAAGGATCACATAGTCAATGAAGTGGTACTTCCAAGATGAGACCCCAAGGCTATGAAAAATGACAACATAGATGAGGTTATACGTGTTAAGCTAAACAACCCAGCAGGATACATAAGATGAATGTGGCATTTTGAAGCAGAGAATGCAATGTATGCTAAGGTGCCGATAGGAATTTTCAGAATCTTGGAGTTAGTGTCCTGAGTCATTTGAGAATGAAAGTTTTTTGTTATCGTTATTAAGGGAAAAAGTATGCTAGCAAAAATAAAGTCCATATAAGTCCCCAAATTTGTATCTGATCTTCCTGAGAACCAAAGCAAGCAGGGAAATATGAAAAGTTGCTCAGTTTTCATGACCTAAAAAAAGAAATAACACCAGTTCGTCACTGGATAGAAATGTTTTACTAGCAGCAAATATGCAACTAAACTGTTGTCATGCTGCAACTTAAATAGGAAACACTAAGTTACATAATGGATATCATCAATAGTTCAAGTATGAGTTTTAAACGTGTGCCTACACGCACACACATCTTCAACAAAAGCACAAGACTGAGCACAGTAGGGAGACATTTTAAAAAACAAAACAATTAATATAATTCCAACATTTCACTCTGATGCAATTTATTAAAATAGGTTCCTGAGTTATTTTTTTTTCTAATCCCCCAAATTCGAAGTTAAATGAAAAGCCCAGTAACCCAAACCACTAGTTTGGCAAGTAGGTATATTATAGCTAACCACAGACACACTAGATTGCAGGCAAGTGGGTTCTGAAAATGCTGAGATAATATAAGTCACCAAATCAGAAGTACTACTTTAATATCACAAACCATCTACATCATTATCAGAGACCACAGAGTAACTGGGTAACTTATTGGAAAAGTGAAAATGGCTGAGTCAGGAATTTCCATTTGACAGAGCAAAAGATTGAGGGTGAGAGGAACAGTGAAAACATGGGTGGGGGGAGAGGGGAGGTGGCAGGGCGGAAACAGGGCAGTATTGACTCATCCTGGTAGAACTGTCACATAAAGCTTTCCATAAGGAAGTATCTGTCTGACTCAAGTTACCATAAAGGATAAAAACCCCGCAAACACAATCTCACAGGCTTTCTGGGTTTGCAGGCATCAACTTTGTGGATTGGTACTCTGAAGCCAAACTTTTCTGTGTTGGCAATAACAAAAAAAGTTGCTCTAGAAAAGTGACAACTCAGACTTTATCTATTTTCAGAAAATGCAGATCTAGATACCAATGCAAATCCCTGAAACTGAGCTTCCTTTCTTCTCAAGAAGCATCCCTTAATCTCAAAATGAGCTCAACCTAGAGGTCACTTCATCTGAGTTCCCAACAAACTGGCGCTTGGGTTCTTTCTGTCCTTGCAGTCCTACCAAGTGACCACGAGTAAGACCCTTCAAAACCCCATATGATGTACATCTACAACATCCAATATTGGAACAGATGTTAGAAAAAGATTGCCTTAAACTAGACCAAATTTGTATGTTCTATTGATTCATCATTATTATTCCATCCACCAGGGTCACAATTTGTTTTTCCCCACAATATAAATGGTAGCCATTACTCACATGTAGCAATTTCTTCAAATTAACTAAAATTAAATTTTGAAAATTCAGTTCCTCAGTCTCACAAGCCACATTTTCAGGGCTAAATAGCCATATGGGGTTGATGCCTACCATTTTGGACAATGTGGAATATAGAACATTTCCACCATCAGACAAGTTCTATTGGACAGCACTGCTCTAACAATAATCACAGTGTGATAGATAGGTTACTGATAATTTAGACAATTAGACTACTCAGTAGCATTTAAAGCCATTTCAATCATTTGTGTATGTGTGTATGAGCACACACAGGCGCACACACATAGTATTTTAGGCCAACAGATGTAACTTACTTTACCAGTATGGACAAGAAAGGGTTTTGAATATATTATTGGTTTTGTGTTAACCACTGATTTATCTTCAAAATTCCTGTATGGTATTTCACCTGTTTCTTTTTCTTTAGTCCTAAAGCGATGGTAGTTTTGCTGACTTCACCAGAGTGAAAGAATCAAAAGTTGCTCTACAGCAACTGTGCACATATAGTCACAGAAACAAAGGAGCAAAGCTCCACTTAGAAAGGCAAGTGAACTGATTTTAAATACAGTTAAAACAATTAAATTCTGGGAAATACACCTGCTACTGAATAAACCCACCAGATCGCTAATACTTACTTACCAAACACTTACTGAAGAACTCTGCATTCTGATTAGCCAATGTGTACCTGTGAATCTCAAATGACCTTGAAAATAAAACTGATCAAAAATGGAGATGATCTCCTAAGTTTACTATCTTTGGTGAATTCCTTAAAGAACAATTGTATTTTACATGGGTGCTCCACTTCAGAACAATTCAGGAATATATGAATTTACACAGCAGCTAAATAAATAATTACTTTTGATATCATAAAAGATTTAAAAGAAATAACTCCTGCTTTAAAATGATTCAGTTTACTTTTTAAATGGATTTATAAAATTTCATATTTGACCATAAAAAGACTAGCAAAATTAACACTTAGAAAACGATGAAACTCTTTACACAGTGTTTTCTCCAATACACTACACAGAACACTGGTACTCAGTGAATACTCACTGCATAAGGATACTGTATGGTATAACCAAGAGTACTCTCACTTTGATTACAGTCCTGGCTCTAACACTCACTAGATGAATAATCCCGAACAAAGTAATATAACTTACGTTTGCTCACCTGAAATGACAGAGTGATAACGACCACTGTTAAGGACTTGAGTACTGCAGGAAATGTATATATTTAAAAATACATATTCACAAATTATTTTGATGGAGATAGTCAGACTTTCTATGTAGAAAACAAAAGACCCTTGATAACCACAAACAGTCCTCAAAATACCCAAAATACTTAAATACCCTTAGATAAACAGTAGCAGACAGGGGTTTTTTTTTTCAAAGCCAGTTTCCAGTAAGAATATCCAGACTGTAAGAATTTATTGCTTTTATTTTGATTGCACGTATCCCTAAAGAAACTCCGACCTTCTCTTGTTCCAATATTTGAATGGCACTTTTCCTGGCACTTAAACAAGCCCTCAGATGGTTTGGCAGCCCTCAAATGGTGTTGGTTTCTCTGTTTGCCTTAGCCTAGAAAGAAAAGCCACCCATCTCCTTAAACCCCTGTAGGATAAACCCAGTCATGCCCATTAAAACCCAAAAGATCACATCCAACCCAGCTTAAGTACAAGTTTACACCAAGGAAAGAAAACCATTTTGGTTTATTGGCTTCATATGACAAGAAGAGTTTCCTTAAGTACTAGCTACTGCACATTCTGTTTACCCTTGAGTCAGATATTTCCACTTTCAACTTCTCTTCTGCAAGTAGATACTTTAGCATTTTTTTCCTATTAGGATTAGTAAACACATTTCAATTTCAAGAAATCAAGAGTAATACTCAAAATTGCCCCCCAAAACTTTATTTCAAGTAGTGGTCATGGGATTAAGTAGACATGGTAAAAAGATTCTCTTAGAATCTTGCTCCCTTAAAGCAAATTGTACTACTCACACTTTCACTCTGATAACCATCTGCCAGAAGTCTACAACATTTCCAGTAAGCTTGGATTATATAAATCTAAAAGTATGAATAAAAAACAAATGGGTAAACCTTGAGATTTTTGGAATTCTACTCTGATATGCTGCCATATGCTCAATAATTGGTCATGTTTACCCACTAGAAATGTGTTTTTCTGTAAGATATCTTGAGATCATGGGTACTTTCTTAGAATCTAGGAGAATGCCTCCCCAGAAGTTGAGGAGATTTATCTTCCTAATTATAATATAAGTAAGCTTACATTAAAATCAGATTTCCTAGAAATACAGTCTACACAGAAGAAGGAAGCAATCCACCAGTAAACTAGAAGAAGTCAGCCTATATTTCAAAGCACACATGGAGAACTCCTATGTTGACAGCAGGGAGTTGTGCAAGGAGTTTAAGAAGTGACTCTGTCAACCACTTTGGCTCTCTATGAAGTTCATCATACAGGTTATTTTTTTTGTTTTATTTTTGTTATTATTTTAATCTTTTTTTAATGTTTATTTGTTTTTGAGAGAGAGAGAGAGACAGAGAGACAGAGACAGAGCACGAGTGAGGGGCAGAGAGAGGGGGGGAGACACAGAATCCGAAGCAGGCTCCAGGCTCTGACCTGTCAGCACAGAGCCCAATATGGGGCTGGAACCCACGAACCATGAGATCATGACCTGAGCTGAGCCTGGCGCTTAACTGACTGAGCCACCCAGACGCCCCTATTTTTTTCTTTTTTTTTGAGAAAAATTTCTATTCACTTTAGTGGTATTTAAGTTAGATGTGAACTTTGGATGGAAACTCAGCTAGTGGTGCAGGACGAAAGAAGCACAAACCAAAGCTTGGAGGCAAATTCCAATAAGGAGGAAGCTGAGATGTCTTCAATAATTACAAAAATAAACAGGGTATATGAGGTGACAACATTATCCGGCTTTGGATTTGTCCTACTACTTAAAAAGTGTTTCAGAAAGAGAAAAAAACAAACGGGAGCTATATACATCAGGATTCAAATATTGCTTGCTTAACAGCTACAAGACTTTGGGCAAGTTATTTAATCTCTGAGCTTCAGGTTCCTCCCTGTAAAATGAGAATGGATTTCTTGAGAAATAAATTAGACAAGTGAAGGGTCAAGGAATACATCCGTCACTCAATAAAAGGAAATTCAAGAAGTGGAACCTATTATTATTGGCATCATCAGAATTAATGAATTATTACAATTAGTTATGTTCTACTAAGTATTTCTTCTAGTCAGGTCCCCTAACTAAGTCACTGATTAACACAGATCTAGTCACTTGTCTAGTATAGAATCCATAACAGAATATGCAAACACTACTTCCTCTTCTTCTACCAAAGAATTAAAATGTAATCAACAGTTACTACATTTCTTTTTTGTTAACAGTTACTACATTTCTATAGCTCTTTCTAACTTCTTATGTCCAACTGAGGGAGAATATGTTTCCTATACATATTGTGGACCTAAGTTAAAGGAAAATCAGTATGTCTAAAATGTTTAATAAGCTCCATCACTTCAAACTTTTCTTTTCAACTGAATGTCCAGAGTTAGAAAGCAAAGTAGAATTATATGAGAAAGTCATGTAATTACAGTTTAATCAACATCAAGAATGATAGGAGGGTAGACCACTGAATAGAAGTATAGCCAGTCAAAATATAAACACCTTCACACGTAGATTAAAAACTAAAACTAGACGGATTTTCCTAATTTCTATTCTTTGAGTTGCTCTAGTGAAAGCTTTCTGCCAAATCCACATGCCATGTTGGTATCTTTCCTATAAGAAATGTGGATATTTCTTGCCCAATTTATAAAAATATGGCTTTACTGTAGCATATAAGGAACACACAAATTAAAGTACAAAGAGCTCTGTTCTTAATTCCAGATACCTGTCAGAATTTTAGTTCTGGTTCTGTCACCCACTCACAAGTGACCTCTGACAAGTCACTTCCCAAATCAGAACCTCAATGTCCTGACCTTGTAACAGTACAAATTATCTCTAAGAATTCATCCAACTTAAGACATAGGGTTGCATAAAATATAGTTGATTCAGGGTAACTCATATACATTTGTATCTTGGACACCAACACATCATCTAAAATGTGAAAATCACAGCCTGTAAAAAAGACTACCCTATAGGATGACTGTTGTGTTCTCTCCTGCACCAAATACTGCTTTCTTCAACGTTGTTGATTGTTTAACTATTTCTACCATACAAAATGGCAAACATCTGCTTTTATTCATCTGTATAGTAGCTTCAACCACCAAGAAAACTTAAAATAACCTTCCACTCAATCTGGTGCCTTATAAAAAAAAAAAAAGTAGTCTTTTCCTGTTTTAACTAGCAGTTCTCTCAGAGCCTTTAGTATCAGGGTAAAATGAGACCATGTTATCAGTCACTTACTGTCCAATGAATACAAATGTGAACTGTGTCATTTACTAAAAGGCTTAAGTGAGGCCAGATGACCACAGTACAGCCTGGAAAAGTGAGCACACTCCATATTCAGAAGGCTTCTTAACGATCACCAAATGTTTCAGGGGCACCTGGGTGGCTCAGTCGGTTAAGCACCCAACTTCGGCTCAGGTCATGAACTCACAGATTGTGAGTATGAGCCCCACATTGGGCTCTGTATAACAGCTCAGTGCCTGGGGCCTGCTTTGGATCCTGTGTCTCCTTCCCTCTCTGTTGCTCCCCCACTTGCTCTCTCTCTCTCTCTCTCTCTCTCTCTCTCTCTTTCAAAAATAAATCAAGATTATTATTTTTTTTTTTAAATCACCAAATGTTTTAAGTTCAACTAGAATGTGTTCCTAAATGCCTTGGATTTCTCTCAGCAATGCTACTGAAACTAGCTTCAGGACCTTCTACATGCAATTACCCTGCAGAGAACTGAAAGAAAATCAGGGACAGCCTGCACCTGTGAACAGGAAAACAAGTTATCCAAATTCTTTCTATTCTAGAGGATTCACTTGCCTCACTGGGTTTTTAAGAAGTCGAAATTATTTGGGCGATTTTTTAAACATTTGAAAAAATGGCTGCCTACAAGTATAAATTTTTTTTTGCAGCACTGCCTATTTTTAAAGCAGTGTTAACTCCTATGTACCATATGAAACTGAAAGAGACTAAACAGTGTGCCCTAAGTTAGAAAACAATTCCAAAATAAGTACAATAGAGTATATCCATGCCCAAAGCAGAACACTCTTGAGTTGACTCTTGCTCATGCTTTTCCACCCTCTTTTGATCATAAACCATTTCAAGTTTGCAATCTGTACATCCATCTTAGTCTCCAACTCAAAACTTTCAGATTCTTCACAATTATCTCCCCTTATAATCAAGAACTTTAAAAATACATTCTATGTTTGCTCTGTTTAGGTAAAGCTTCGTAAGACCCTTGCTCCCTTTATATCAAAATAAATCTAGAGAGAAAATAGTAAACATAAAAATTCTGAACAGAACCCAACACTTCTAGTAACAGTGACAAAATGACACTATATAACATTCCTGGAAAATGTGCACACATTAGCATAGTCTTACATAACTAAAATTAATTCATAAATAGGTAAGATCTCTGCCTCCGAAGGAGACTATTGTATGTTCAGGCCTTGACTTAACCTTAACACCAATCAACCTACAAAAATTTGAGAAATGGGGGAAAAAATCATACAACAAAAAGTAAAACTGACTTATTCCTAGTCCTCTATTCCTACCTCAGTGAATGAATGCAAATAATCATAGCTCTTACTCTAGTGTCATTAGTCCAGTTAACTCAGGTCAGTTTGCCCCCTGGGCACAAGCTGTCAGATAGTCTGACAAGTTTTCTGGAGTATCTCCTATGTGTAAGGATCCCCCCAAAATACTGAGATCAGCCAGCCACCAGTCTTTTCCTGAGAGAAAATGAGTAAATTAACACAAAGAATGAAACATTTTGCTTAAGGAAATAAGTAGTTCAAAGTGGGTTGAAGAAATCACAGAAATGAAGTAGGGTAGACTCGAGAGAGAATGAGTACTTGACCTAGGCCTGGTGGGGGTGGGGGGTGTAAAAACCACACTATATTTGGATAGCGTAGAAGGAAACTCTAGGCAGAGGGATAAGGACTCACAGGAACAACGGTCTGGAAGAAGGTTAAAAGTAAAAGTATTACAGGGCAACTTGAACAATAATATTATCAAGAGCTTGAATGTATATCACTGCATTTCACAGAATGTTTTCATATCCATTTCTTCAGTTAACCGTAATCACAAACCCAGTAAATATTTTCTCCAAAAAACAGATAAGGCAACTAAAACTTAGAGACACAATGTTATCTCTGAGTCCTTACACCTAATGGGTGGTAAACAGGAGATGTGAAACCAGGTCTTACAAGTCTAGGTTCAAGGTATTTTCCTTTAGAAAGAAGACAGTCTGATTAAGATTAAATTAAACTGTATACTACAAGTCTGATTTCAATTGGGATGAATTATTTAATGTATCAGTAAACTAGACCAAATACTACAAAATAATTCTAGGAGGAGCTCAACTACTAAAAAGATGCATAGCAGAAGTATATAGAGTAAAAATGTCACCTTGCCCACTCCATGTAAAAGAAAGAAGAAAATGATAAGTATATTACATATTGCCAAGTAAAAAGGAATCAAATGTCTGTATTTCTTACCTCCTCTGAATTGGCACAAATCTTTCCAATATCTGTTCCACATTTTGGGAGGAATATACAGACAGAACCCATAAACAGGGAACAGAAAGAAAACTAACTAAATAAAAATAAAATTTCAATAAACCCAAATATGAACAGCTAAATGACACCCTCATGATTTCTATTCTATAATCTATAGAGCTGATTTCATGTTTTACTTAGTAATCAATTAGAAAACAGAAAACAAATTAAGAGTAAGACAGTCTATGACAGACAGGTACCCTTCAGGTTTTAAGTGCCAATGAAAACTTCACACACTCAGAAGAGGTCTTGTGACAAGGACCTCACTCAGTAATCACATCCAACTGCTCAGGGAATTTCAGCAATGTCTCCTTTAGTTATGTGATCACCAGTATATATCTATTCCGTAAAATTAACAGAATTGCACTTTTTAATCACAAAGTATCTGGGTTAGGCCTACAAATTATTTGGCTAGCCTGTCTTTAAGTTTAGTAATTATCCTAGTTTGGGGAGCTCGAGAAACCACTGAAACCATGTTCCGGAACTTCAGGGGTGTCCACAGTAAAAGCATGGTAAACTGGCATCTATCCGTAGCTCCCTAACCATTTTCTAAACCTCTAGTTTCTCCCCTCCAACATACACATAGCTAAAATGACCTTGGAAGATAAGGTCTGTGAGGCTTTAATCGGGTAACTATAAAAATTTTAGAAAAGAAGAAATGCTCTGCGGGTTCACTAAAGCCCAATCTGAAATAATAACGTGGGACCATGGAAACCTGAGAAAACAACAGAAGCAATCATGTCAAGTTAGAATCCAGCAATCAAAGATAGGAAAATGGAACTTTTGTAGGCAAAGCCAGAAAGTGATCTGTAAATACAAACACCGAGAATGAACAGTTCTTTTCAAATGGCTGTTGGCCCAAATGTTAGAGCAAACTCAACAAGTGCAGATGGGGGGGACAAAGACCTTAATCAAGTCTCTTTCTTCTCTTTATCTACTTCAGGTCTCCCATCTAGACAATAAGGACTTTTTGACAGTATTTGCCAATCCTAGCATTCTATATTGTAAAGACGTAAAGAAAAACAACTAACATTTTAAAGCATTTGATGTAAAGGTGCTACTCAAATGCTGGCAAATGTAATAAAGTAAATCATGGACTTCTCTATACAGCCCAGTTTAAAAAAAAAAAAAAGTCATTGATGGGGAGGCAGTGAGGAGGGAAAGACAGACACCCTTATAAACCACTCACACTTTTACTATATACAGTTAAAAGTCCTGGAGTAAAGTTAATGGAAAGTGACTCAGCCTTTATGACTCATTAGAAAAATGAAAGCCAAAAAAGTCCACTGGAGACTCCCCTAGTATTTGGTAACTGAGAAGCAGTATCGAGACTAGAAATGTTCATCACACATTAAGCCTTCAAAGCTTAGTGGTAAATCAACCTAGGTACTTCTGATACAAGTTTCTAAGAAGACAAAGTAACACTTCCTTCATGCAAATGTCAGTTAACACATTTTGAAGAAAGCCAGTATAAGTAAAAAGCTAAAAATCATAATCCAACTTTTTAAAAAAGTTCAATCTGTTTACTCATGCCCTCTACTCGTGAAAGCTCACAGATCCTTCTTCAGAGCTGGCATATGACATACTCTTATTTTACATAAGGCTTCTATCTATACAATCAATTTTGAAATACCCAGAAGTATATATGGAGTGTAATTTTTTTCTTCCTAAAAGAATAAAGAAAAAATCAGGATATAAGTCTAAGTTTTTAAAAGTCACTACAAATATAAAATACACTATCCTAAGAGTTCCATCAGCCACAGTCCCCAACAGCACCAACATAGTAAAGTTATAATTGATGCTCATGGTGATAACTGAAGTATCAAGAAAAGGTTAAATAAGGAAGTTTTTTAAACTTTCATCAAAAATGGTTCAAAAGAAACCACTATTTTTTCCTATACAGTACCTGATAGTAAAAATTTTAAGCTTTGCTGTTAATATGGTCTCTGCCACGATTACTCATCTCACCTTTAAAGTGTGAAAGCAGCCACAGACAATATGTAAACAATGAATACGGCTTTGTTCCAACAAAACTTTACCTGTAGGAACTGAAATATGAACTTCATATCATTTTCATATTTCACCAATCTTTCTTCCTCTTTTTTTTTCAATCATTAAAAAATATAAAACCTATTCTCAGCTTACCTATTGTATGAAATCAAGTGGTGGGTAGGCTGGCTTGGCCCATGGGCCACAGTGTGCAGATCCCTACCTTAGAGAAACAAATTTCAATTACTAGAGGGGGGAAAGATGATGCTCATTCTTGAACACTGACAGAGAAATGTGCTGCCAATACAAAAATGTGAGAGGTTGGAGCAGGGAGGATTCCTTCACTAGGGTGGCCAGAGAATTCTCAGTATATTACAAATGTCCATTATGTAAGTCCAAGAGTATAATATAATCTGGGTATAAGAACTACAGATTCCTGGAACTGTCTCCAAGAAACTCAGTTGATATCTAGGAGGACCAGGAATGTGTTTATGGTAAAACTCCCAACATGAACATCTTATGTTGCACCAATGTTTAAAAACCATCGACATTTGCAAAATATCTGACATTAAGACATGAAACTACAATATATAAAGAATTCTCAAAATTCAATTACAAGAAAACAGTCTGATTTTTTCTAAAGGGGCAAAAGCTTAGAACACATACTTCAACAAACATGTAAGAATAGCAAATAAGACTAAAGAGACTTAACATTATTAGTCATTAGAGAAAGGCAAACTAAAAACCACATGTGGTATTATACAGTTATTAAAATAGCTAAAAGTTAAAAAAAAAAAAAAAAAAAAAAAGACCCTGCCAATACAAACTGTGGGGAAAGGTGCAGAGTTACTGGAGCTCACATTCACTGCTGGTGAGAATGCAAAATGGTACAGCCACTTCGAAGAATAGTTTGGCAGTTTCTTATAAAACTAAACATACACTCACCATATGACCCAGCAATCCTATCATAGGTGCTTTCCCAAAGAAATCCTATATGCAAATATGTATGGTGTCTTTATTTATAACCACCAAAAGTGGTTAACAACTCAAATGTTCAACAAGTCAATGGATAAGCATGCGGTGGTACAGCCAAACACTGCAACTCAGCAATAAAAAGAAACAGAATTACTAACACATACAATACGGTATCAGATATATTATGCCAAGTGAAAGAAGCCAAACTCAAAAGACTACTTACTGTATGATCTAAATTATACAATATTTTTGAAAAGGCAAAACCATAGTGGCAGAAAATAAATCAACGGCTAGTGGGAGACAGGTAAAAGGGTAGAGAAGTTTGGGGGTTATGTAACTGTTCTGATCTTAATTGTTCCAATAATTATAAGACCATATTTGTCAAAACTCAGAACTGTAAATTAAGGATGAATTTTTACTGTATATAAATTATACGTCAATGAATTTGACTAAAAAGAAAAAAATACTGATAAATAACAGATTACACCTAGTTCTGGTTTATAAGAAACTTTTCACTGTTTTTATATCAGTGTATGGTTACCAACTACCATACGTATACATACATACATGAATGTATGTGGGGGTTTTTTGTAAATGAAATAATAGGAAAATGGTTGTTTTTGTGTGTGTGCATTTGTCCTTTTTTCTTTTTATTCTTAAGTTTACTTATTTATTTTGAGAGAGAGAGAGAGAGTGCAAGCAGGGGAGGGACAGAGAGGGAGACAGAATTCCAAGCAGGCTCCACACCGTTAGTGCAGAGCCTGATGAGGGGCTCAAACTCACAAACCATGAGCTCATGACCTGAGCAGAAATCAAGAGTCAGACACTTAACCGACTGAGCCACCCAGGCACCCATCCGTCATGTCTTCTAAACATAATATCTGGGAACCCTTATGCAACTGGTTTCTAAATTCAAACATCTGGGAATAAATGGTGTAACTAATCCCCCAAGGTCCTCCTGAATATAAAAACCAATTATCCTTTGTAGGTCTTATGCAAGATCTAGGGTATCCTAATTTTACATTTTGAAGCACAGGACACCTTTAACTCAGTCATCAGTTAAAAATATTAATTCAATTGACCGTCCACTAGCTACTTCTGAAACTGCAAATACAGCTGTGACAGGTTTGTTTTTCCCCCCAAAGGTCACAGTGGTTCATTTTAGAAATATGCTCCTGTACTTAGAAAACTGGGATTTCAAACAGAGGTTAATAAGGTTTTGTGGTATCTATAAATGCTTTCTTTATGAACAGAATATCACATAGCTTTTTGTCACAGAGGAAAATTCATTTATCTCAATAAAAACTCCTGAACCCCTGACAAGGACTGTGGAAACAACATGGCCTATGGCTTTCTTTGAGTTTATTTCCCTAATAAGTTTAAAGTGTCCAAGCCTCTCAATGTTATAGCCCTGTTGGGCTGATGACAGCAGAGAAGACATGCAATTTTTTGATAGAATATTGAGGCAGGACTGTGACCTCCTACAGTTCCCTCAGTAATTCATTTAACAAATAAAAAATAAAACAAAAAAAAAAGTTTTAATTAAAAAAATAAAGCCTATGTTAACTCATTAACATTCATATCAAACATTATCCCTAAAATAATTTCAAAACATCTCTGAAATTTTTGTCATTGTTTTCATTCTGTTTTAAATATAAGATAGTGTTAAGGAACACATTAGAAAATAATCTTATGTATCTACAGAATAAAAGAAAAAGATGACAATGGGGAGGGGAAAACAAAAAGAAAGTCAGGGAGAAAATGGGAGAGGAAGGAGAGGGTGGGAAAGGAGAAAATATTCAGTTTTAAATGTTTCAAATTCTAGTCCCCAGTGTGCCAATTCCTACCTAACCTCAGCACTTTGGTACAATTCACTTCCCTGTCCTGGCCCTCAGATTTTCATCTGGAAAATGAGAAGGCTGGCTTAGATCAGTGGTTTTTAATGCTTTTACTCTGAGATCCTTTGATTAAATATCAATTAACTTTACAGTGTCACACATGGAAGAAGTTGTCCTTTAAGAACCGATACTTTAAAAAAAAAAGTTAGTGTTTAAAAACTGCTTATGAAAAAACTCTTTATTTTACAAATGACAGCTATATCCATTTAAAAAAAAACATTCAGGGGCGCCTGGGTGGCGCAGTCGGTTAAGCATCCGACTTCAGCCAGGTCACGATCTCGCGGTCCGGGAGTTCGAGCCCCGCTCAGGCTCTGGGCTGACGGCTCAGAGCCTGGAGCCTGTTTCCGATTCTGTGTCTCCCTCTCTCTCTGACCCTCCCCTGTTCATGCTCTGTCTCTCTCTGTCCCAAAAATAAATAAAAAAACATTGAAAAAAAAAAAACATTCATTTAAGAAAGGATTGCATTTTTGCATACAGCAACTAACTGGAAGATTCTTTTTTTCCCTTTATGTGAGAGGCATTTGGGGTGCAATATGCATTTAGAGGGTTCTTTACAACACCTAAACTCTACACAACTGCTTGTTCACCACAGTGAAGACCACGTGCATCACTACAGGGCATGTTTTATTGTGAAACTACCCTTGCACAATAGGTAGTACACAGTAGATAAACATTTTTTTTAAATATGTGTCAAAGATTCTTTCCAGCTTACAAATTGTGAAATGTTGCTTTGCACTTAAGGAAAAAATTAAAACTATTACTCAAATAAAAATCAAACCCACAAAAGAGCATTTGTTAGAGGTGTTTTCACTGAAATTTTATTCTTAATAATGATTATCTCCAAGGATAGAAGAGCACAGAATTCCTTTTTTCTTTTTTTTTTTTTTCTTTTTAGGTTATACATATCTTTTGGGGATGGATTCTATTTTTAAGATGCACCTATGAAAAAATAAACATTACAAAAATAAAGATTAGGGGTACCTGGGTGGCTCAGTAGATTAAGTGTTCAACTCCTGATTTCACCTTAGGTCACGGTCTCGTAATTGGTGAGTTCAAGCCCCTCATTGGGCTCTGTGCTGACAGCAAAGAGCCTGCTGGGGATTCTCAGTCTCCCCCTCTCTCTGCCCCTACCCCGTGTGTGTGTGTGTGTGTGTGTGTGTGTGTGTGTGTGTGTGTGTGTGCGCGCACGCGCTCTCTCTCTCTCTCTCTCTCTGTCTCTCTCAAAATAAATAAACTTAAAAAAGAGGAGCACCTGGGTGGCTCAGTCAGTTGAGCATCTGACTTCGGCCCAGGTCATGATCTCATGGTCTGTGGATTCGAGCCCCGCGTCAGGCTCTGTGCTGACTGCTTGCTCAGAGCCTGGAGCCTGCTTTGGATTGTGTATGTCCCTCTCTCTCTGCCCCTCCCCCACTCACACTCTGTCTCTCAAAAATGAATAAATGTTAAAAAAATTAAAAAAAGAAAAAAGATTAAAAATGTTTATAAATTTAATTCTGGCATTGTAATCTGTGATCCTCGTTGTTAAAAGGTATGATCCCTGCCCTTTCAGTGCTTATACTATGGGAAGGAATATGAAAGAATTACTATGCCAGAGATATGACTCCTGAACCAACAGGGAGCATTTAATAATACATGCACGTATTCACTCACATATGCAAATATGTGCTGCATATTTGCTGGCTATGCCAAAGACTGGAAGCCAAAAAAGGGAAAAAAAAGATAAATACCACACAAACCTCCCAACTCAAGGAGATCCAGCCATTGTCTCGTTAAAAAAACAGTAACAAAAAAATGTGCTGTAGCATTTTGAAGAAAAGAGAAAATCAGTTTGCCCTGAAGCCATATGCTGTACATCTCACAGACACTGCCTTCACGTTATTGCCTAGTGTGCATGTGATATGCTTTAGATCCCGGAGAAAATTTGGCTAACTTATTGCACCAGACCTAATTTTGTGTTTTTCCCCTTAAAACTCTGGACTTGTGCCATTTATCTAATTCACCTCATTATACCACCGGGATGTCCTGGACCTAAAATGAATCAGTGCTTTCCAGACATATTTCTGAAAATGTATTAAATTTTATCTTTCACAAAAGAAGATCTTTCTCTCAGAATAGGCAGCTACCTTACTTCAAGGAGTAATTCGCTAGGTGCACTGATTTCAGATGTGCGCACATACACAGTTAACCAACTTTGGAGATGGTACAACTTTCCATTTCCATCTGAAGACTAGTACAAACACATAACACATAATACATTTCTTACTGCTGTAAGAGAAGAAAAAAGAAGGTTGGCACTGGGAATTGATGGGAAGTTGGCGTATAGTGCTAAATGGCTAAAAATGGGAAAACTCTAAAGGCTATAAAATTACAAAGGAGTTGGTAAAAGTTTAAAAGGGACTAGAAATGGTTTTGAATATTAGCTCTTAAACCAACACTTTATTTGTCAAAAGTTTGTTAGATAGGAGAAAGGACAAGATTATGATGGTAAATGAGCAACTCCAATTAAGTAGTGGTATGGGAAACTAACTGGAGAGAGCAAAAAGAAAGTGAGGGGTCTGGACTGTTGTTTCAGAAAGAAAATTCAGCAAAGAAGCTAAAATTGACCAAAAATCAAAGTTTGTCAACTGATGAACAACTTTCCTTTTCAGAAAAACAAACTCCCAGCTGTGATCTAAACTAAGAGACTTACAAAATACTGTTGGAACCTGACTAAACCTATGTCTAATATCCACAAATTGCATGATGTATTTGAGTTACACATCTGATTTAAAAAATAATGGCTGGGAATTATTTCCAAATATAGTTGGGTAGAAGTTCAAATATTTCAGAAGAAATAAAGGACTATTCCTAAACACTGGCAACAGTATTTCCATTACAAAAAATGGTACATATGTTACAAACATGCTTTTAAACCAGAAATAATGTGTGTTGACATTTAGCTAGACTTAATTCTTTTCCCCTACATATGAACTCAAATGTGTCCCTTTGTCCCTATTTTAAGAGATTCCCAAGGTAAAAACACTGCTGTAGTCTTGTGTTTTTTTTTTTTAAAGGTCTGTCCAATGATGGATATCTTTAGCAAGCATTGGATTTTAACCTAGGAAAGAAAAAATTTTAATATTAAAATATTCCCTGATGTCAGCTGTTACCCATGACCTCTGTTGAGATGTTCAGGACAAAGGTCACAGGGTTCCCCAACCCCTCCAAAAGAAAAGGCAGTGGGAAGCAACAGGCACCCACAACATTGGAAATCAACTCCATGACCCAAATTGTAATTGCATATAAACCTACCAGAATTTAGAATGAGAAGTGGAAGAGACAGGTTTTTAAAAACAAAGGTTAAAAACCAATGCAGAGTATTAAACAATTTACCACTGAATTTACTTTTCAAACTGAGTTGGAAGTTTCAGTACTAAGAACAATCTCAATGTGTGTTTTACCAAAACATGGGCACCAGCTTTATTCTCTTTAAATTAGGGTTCAAAGACATTGTTAAGGAGTTATTAGGCCATAATGAAGAGTTACATTAGAGAAAGATATACTTTATTATATTTGAATACTTCCCAGAGCAAAAAGTACAGCACTATTTAGGACGTTCCTAATACATCATTTCCTTTGAGAATCTTGGAACCAGAAAAGTCAGATGCTTACAAAGACAATGATCTTCTCAACAATTTCTAACCACCTTCAAAATCAATCAATATTTAATTCTAACTTAATCAAAGAGCCACACCAAATTTCTTTACCACTTTCCCATGAAATGTAAACTGGATTGTCAAACACCACACTATGCAAAATGAAAGTCAATTCAAATGTGTTAAAATTCCAGGGGGTAGGAATGGAAACATCTTGCATTTTTAGATGGAAAGTGTTTGTTGAACCCCCTGAGAAAGAATGTATTAAAATAAGTCATTCATGTCTTGGTTAGAAACCAGAAGACCTAAGAGTCATACAAATGCATATATAGAAAGTGAGTTTCAAGTTTGTCCCAGGTCATCAACATATACAAGGGACTGGGTAAAATCACAGCACAGTAGGATTAACACTTTACATGGAGTTGTGTTTGAACTCCAATGCTCACTCTACTCATCACCCACCCCAAGGAAGCACTATACACTACACAGGGTCACTTTTTCTTTAGGAACATCCAACACACAGACATATATACACATACACACCCACAAAACTCATACTCAAAAGACCAAAGACAACCAGACAATCTCAGAGACTAGGACTTTCAAAGTATAGCTCTGCCTTTCCTATCACTCAGGCACCAGTCGGGACAGTGCAGTGAAAATTACATTTACATGTGAATGCCTAAATCTTTACCAAAGCTTTGCAAGAAACTGAAAGGTTGAAAAATCTCCAGCCTAAACTCTAATACCCTTCAGGAACAATAGGACAGGCTAGGCCTCATTAAAAATTCTTTATAAAACCAGCGACTCTCTCTGTGTTTGGAACTCTCCGGGAAAGAAAGCAGTCAAGCTTACTTGGTGGGCCTGGGCAATCACAAGACCATCAGAGTCAAATCAAGTTGTCAATGAAACATGCAGTTCCGAGAAAACAAAAATTCTTATTTTCAATTCCACATTCCCAAGACAGCACAAGTCACAATGCTCAGATGAGATGACATTCACAACAAAGATAAACTTTGCAAGCTCAGATAACACTCTGGGATTCCCACGCTTCCTAGGGCCAAAGAATAGCCAAAGATAACTAAAGGTTAAGGTGATCCAGCACCCAAAATTTCAACAAAAAATGCTAGATCTTGGAGCAGCCGATCAAGAGCAGGGAAGGGAAGTCAAAGGGCTACCTACTGCTAACCAAACCAGTCCAGTACTAATCAGCCATAATTTTTCAGGGCATCAGTATAAAGAGCCTTTAAAAATCAAGGTCACCAGTTGGTCCCCTATTCCTCCTCGTCCCCTGCTTTTTGTAAGAAAATGCTTATAGGACCTTCCGATCCGTCCGCCCGCGCAGGGCAGTGCCAAGACTAAACTTTCAAACCTTGAGGGAGGTGGGAAAGTCAGCCAGCCAGACGCTGGACTAGGAAAAGTGGAGAGAGAGAAGGAGGGAAAGACTCAAGTTTCAAAACAAAGGCTCCACAAGGAACTGAATGTCAACCCCTCCCCACTTCCTAGCCTTCACGCCAGCTAGGCTGGGCCTTGATTTTTAAGGACACAAATAAGTCAGATTTACCCAGCTCTTGAGCGTTCACCAATTTGCACAACCACTTGCTGAGGGTGGTGCTATCCTCTTTCCCCCCGTCTCGCAGAGAGAAAGAGGGCTCAGAACGTAAGGACTTGCCCAAGGTACCACAGTAGAGCCTGAACTCAATTCTGTCCCCGACCAGGACACCAGGGCCAGAGCACCGCGGTGGGAGGAGGGACGAGGGCCGCGGGGACCGAAAGGACGACGTCCCCGCCCGGAGAGAGAGGGGCTGGGAGAGGGGAGGGGCCCCACGCGACTCGCACCCCGGCCCCTACCTTCCTTGACTCCCGGCAGCTTGGACTGGTCGATGCCAACTTCAGCCATGTTGGGCCGGGGTCCCGGCCGCCCCTCGCCGCCCGCTTCCCCGCCCGCTTCCCCACCGCCGCCGCCGGCCCCGAGCGCGGCCCCGCGCGCAGCAGCAGCGCCCGACGCGGCGCAAAGTCCGGCCGGCAGCGCGCGCCGACCTGGGGGAGGAGCGGCCGCCTCGGAAGGGCTGGCGACAAAGGCGGCGGGAGACCGGTCCCTGCGCCCCAGGCTGGCGGCCCAGCTGCCCCGCCGCAGCCACCTGCTCCCGCGCCCCCGGCCCCGATCAATACCAAATATCCGGAGCCCGGAAATGGACCCGGGCCGTCCAGTACGGAGGGAGAGAGGAGACAGAAAGGCGGGCGGGCCTGGGTGGGGAGGGGGTGGGGGAGGGGGAGCTGCAGGTCTGTAACCGCAACTGCTAGTGGCTGGCGAGCGAAGATAGGCGCCCGCGGCCGCCTCCCTGCTGTCTCCTTTGTGCCTTGTGACGCCCCCGAGGCTGGGGCCCCCGCTGTGCCCCCGCCCCCGGGGCCCTGCCTCCCTCCCCACGGAGGGTCGCGTCTGTCGGTGGGGCCTTTGTGTCCTTCTGAAGGCCTCAACAAAAAGGCCACATGGGTCACCCAGAACGTAATCGGTATTGTCACCGGCATATACAGCATTCTGTGCTCTGGTTCCTGGGCTGAGATTTCCTGTTGCCTGGCTCTGTCTCAGGCATGCTTTGCCTCCGGATTAGAGGAAAAATAACATACGGAGACGGAAAACCTCTAATACAACTACAGAACTAGACAACAGCTGATATCTAGGCCAGTTTAGAGACGAGGGCGTTCACAACCAGCTGGGGGAACTGAGTCATCCATTCATCAAAAACGCATGAATGTCTACCAAATGTGATGTTAGGTACTGGGGGTGATGAAGTGTGTTTCAAACATTATCTCTCTTATGGCATGTCACATATTGTACTATAATTGTGACATTTTTATCTCCCAAAAATAGAAATCTGTATCTCCTGGCAACAGAATTCTCCCTCCCTTTGGGAAACCCTCCTCCGCAGTGGGCTCCTCTCCTGAGCTTGTGCAATCATGGAACCTCTCTACCACCACCACCCTTCCCACCCCACCCACCCACACACGTTCTTCTAAGGATGGGTGTGTGACCAATACAGGTCAAGAATACTTGCCTGGGATTATTGCCTGAAGAGGGACAGGTACTTTCCGTTTCCTATGGGGAAGCCTTGCCCTCACTAATAAACAATGAAACCAAACTGTAGACTGAGCAAAGATAAAAGAGAGATAAAAAGGGCTTGTTCTGATAACTACAATAGCAAACCAGGTCCCTGGAGTAGCTGGGGTTCAGGCAGTTCCTGGATTCTGGGATCTACCTCCAGCATCCTCTCAAATTTAAGCTAGTAATTTTACTCTCTTCAGCTTGTAAAAATTGACTTCCTGTCATTCATAACTCAAAGAGTCCCAGTATTACAGGCCATATGGAGGTTTTATTTGGAATCGACATTTAAAAAATAGGCAGATTTAGGCTAGCAAAAATTTAGAAGACTTTTTAGGTCAGAGGGTGGGAAACTATGGCTTACAAGCGAAATCCAGCCCACTGGATTTTAATGACTGCATTTTAGATCCGTAAATGATCATATTTTAAGTGGTTACATAAATACAATGTAATACTTTAAATTTTGCCCCTTAGGTCTCAAAGTCTAAAATATTTACTATTATTGGACCCTTTCCAGAAAACGTTTACTGATCGGGTACTAGGCAGAAAGAACACTTAGTAAGTTAAATGTTTGAATAGGAAGGAGATAATATTAGAAAGTTACTTTTATGGTGATTTTTAAGTTCCCTGCCATCTACTGACTTTTTTTAATTCTTGTGGTCATAGAAAATATTTATAGTAGATATTTTTGGTTTCCCTCTCCAAATCCATTGTCTCTACTTCTTTGATATGCTCTGCCCTGGGAGCTGACATTTTTGAATACATTACCAGGACCTCCTTGCCTTGTGCTTCCTGTTGAGTTGGACCAATGGGAGAAGCACTGGCAGAAGATCAAAAGAAGGGAAGAGAAAAATACCAGCGTATGGATTACACACCCCTCCCCCTTGTACTAGGCCAAAGTTTTGGCCATACCCTGGCCTTCTGTCTACAATGCCTGTCTCAAAGCCTCTTTTCCATGGCTCCAGCTCTCATGGGTCTCTAATAATACCATTTTCTTCAACTGCCTAGGGTTGTAAAGGCTTCCCATATTAGTAGTCCTCTTAACCATACCCACAACTCTGTCATAGTCCCTTCATTATATTCTTTTCAGTTAAACCATTTTGAGTGGGGCTTCTGCTTTCTGCCTAAACTCCATATAATATGGTAAGATATGCCAAAGGGCCACTGCTTTGTTTTCCTTGAAAACATCCATATTTCTGCCATAGAGAAAAACATATACATATATACAAAGTCATGCCTATTGTTTAGGAAATCAGCTGCCTGATTTTTCAACAAAGAAATGGACCAGAAACCCCTTTTAGGTGCTGGACTGGATGACCTTGCAAATCCCCCAAGAGTTAGGCTATCCTTCCCCAGCTCCACCCTTATTCTGTATCTACCCCCAACCTGAGCAGTTAGAGCTCAGGGTTACAGGATCAGCACCTTCCAACACAGGACTGAAATGTCTAAATATCTTTTAACTATTTAAAAGGAAATGAATGTATAGTGAGTTTGTGTAGCTAGTTGATGTATTTTAATGTCCTGAAATGTCAATTTTGCAGTAAAAAGAACCAAAAGATAGGCTTCCCAGAGGAGGTACAAATCCCTGATTTTAAGAATATCTCAAACAAGCAATTCAGGGCTAAATTGCAACTCAAATGCCGCAAGGAGAAATAAGGATTTACTTATAAGATAGTATCAAGCCACAAATTGAGTAGATTGTCGTAAATGGAGAGTTATATGATACATTTTCTATGTGAAGAGCATTGATTTGGGAATAACAGAACAGGTGGATTGGACTGGGGAGAGTTTGGTCATGTCAGAAAACTAAAACATTCAAAAGACAACCTCAAGTGGTACTAGTTGGTGAACTTTACGAGAGCAGGGGTTTTTCACCTGTTTTATTCACTACTTTCCCTAATGCCTAGAATAGTGCCTGGAACATAAGAGGCACTCGATAGATATTTGTTAAATAAATAATGAATATAGTTATCCAATTGTATTGTCAATAAGAATCCTAAGTTAAAGGAAGGCTAAAGGAAGGGTGCCTGGGTGGCTCAGTTATATGTCCAACTCTTGATTTTGGCTCAGGTCGTGATCTCACAGTTCCTGGGTTCAAGCCCCATGTCCGGCTCTGCGCTGACAGTGCAGAGCCTATTTAGGATTCTCCCTCTCTCTCTCTCTCTCTCTCTCTCTCTCTCTCTCTGCCCCTCCCTCGCTCACACACACTCTCTCTCTCTCAAAATAAATAACAATTTTTTTTAAAAGATGGAATTTATCAAAAGATGGACATTATCAAAACAACCCCATACACTTTGACCTAAAATTCCATCTATTATATACTGTTTTCCCTTACCTGTTCACAACAAACCTCTTTGAAATACTTATCTACTCCAATGATCTCCTCTTGCTGCTTCGCATACTTTCTTGAACCCATTCCAACCATACTTTTTAGGCCCGTCACTCCAAAAAAAAAAAAAAAAAATTTATCACATTAACAATGACATTCATGTTGCCAAATCCTGAATTCAGTTTTCAGCCCTTCACAATAAACCAGTTGTTACTGTTTAATAGATATGATTGTACCTTCTTTCTTGAAATGTTTTTGTTCTGTTTTGTTTTGGGCGTTGTTTTTTTGTTTTGTTTTGTTTTTCTTTTCGTTTTTGTTTTTTGCTTATTTCATTATCTCCCACGGGCCTTTTCACTTAACTGATCTCTTTTCCTGGAAAGCCCCCTACCCTTGCCCCACCCCCTGACAAATAACTGCATGATGTGCTCCTCCATTTTTATCCAGGTATCTGCTCAAGTGCCATTTTCTCAGAGAGACTTCCCTGACTTTATCTAAAATAGTCATCTAATCCCTGCCATTCCATATGTTGCCCACTCTTTTCTTTTTCTCTCTCCAAGTCAGTAATTTCTGCAGATATTATATGTTTAAATGTTTGTTTATTTTGTCAGTCCAATCTACCAAGAGAATTGGAACTTTGTCTATATAAATCATTACTGTATCCTTAGTACATACAACAGTGTTGGCACACAGTGTCTGCTCATTAAATGTGTATTGAATAAATTTTTGGATAAAGAATTCTTTTGGTAATTCTTTTGGAGAATTCTTTTGGATAAAAAATTCTTTTGGTAAAGAATTATTAATGCATATCATGACTATGCTGATCAAGCAATATCTTTTAAAAAGTAAATTTTTTTTTCAACGTTTATTTATTTATTTTTTTTTGGGGGGGGGACAGAGAGAGACAGAGCATGAACAGGGGAGGGGCAGAGAGAGAGGGAGACACAGAATCGGAAACAGGCTCCAGGCTCTGAGCCATCAGCCCAGAGCCTGACACGGGGCTCGAACTCACAGACCGCGAGATCGTGACCTGGCTGAAGTCGGACGCTTAACCGACTGCGCCACCCAGGCGCCCCTTAAAAAGTAAAATTTTTAAGAAAAAATGTGTTTTTCAGAAATGAACCTTAAGAAAAAACCTAGACCTTAATACATTGTAGACATAATTAAAAATTTGTTAGAGAAACAACCAGCACTAATCTCGCTTTGCCAAGAGGAAGCTTTAGCTTATACTATCATGTCCTGAAGCCTATTTTTTAAAGGTCATTTATTTATTAAAGATAAATATATTTCTAAGATGGAAAAAAAAGAAAAAAAAAAAACAACTATGGACTATCATTTAGGAGATGTTTCCATGACTTCCATGAGAGTGCAGGCAAGCAACAATGATGACAGTGAGTCTATATGGAGCCAGGGCAACAGAATCTCACCCAGAAGACTTGGCAGGGACTAGGGTAGGATGTTGACAGTTTTCACATGCAGGGATATTAAGCATATTGGCCCAAGTACTGATGAATGCATAGCATAAGGAGAAGCATGAGCCAACAGCAAGAAAGCAAAATTCAGTAGTATGGGCTGTGGTAAAAGGTACCTAACCTCTGGGCTTAGTATACTGAAGTACAAATTCATATACATCATCAATTAAGTACAAACTGCATAAACTATAACTCTCTCATAAAGTATATTTCTAGTTTTTTAATGAACACAAGTACAGTTGTGTAAATACATTTACAAATTGTGAGAATTAATAAAGAGAAACCTCACTAAAATGTAGTGGGAAGGTCAGAAGGGGGAACACAAAAAGGGGAGCCCCATCATTCAAATGTCAATTATAGGAAGAATTGTCAATTACAGACCCCAACAGAAGCATAGTCAACAAGAAAGAATCATCGGTTATAGGCCTGACAGAGAAAGCTGTGCATTGCATTTCCCACAAGAAATTAACTACCCTTGCAACTCAGCCAATGCGAAACCATCATAACCCCAAACTCTTTTGTTTTTTTGCAATAGGCTTTCATTTAAAACAACCCCTCCCAATTTCTTGCTTCTCCATAAAACAACGTCCCTCTTTTGTATGTGGGATTTGCCTATGGTTTTACCATAGCTTGCGTGTCCTAAGTTGTAATTCTCTGTATTCCTGAGTAAACCCATTTTGCTGATAAAATAACTGGATATTTTTTTTTTAAGGTTAACAAAGTAATCACTAATATAACTTTTTTTGACTGGGTATTTTTTTTTAACCAAAGGTTAACAACAACAACAAAGATTACGTATGGAAAAAAGTCTTAATTAAAAGGAGAGCTGCAACCTGGAAAGAACTGGAATCTACCTTAATAGGATGACCCATACTGTCATTTTTTCTGTAGGAGACCCAAAATTTAGGAAACTTTTTCTATATGTGATTTTTCCTATGATACCTGTAACCAGAAGGGCAAGACCATAAATTCTAATTGGGAGAAGGAAAAAAAGAAAATGAATCTGTCCAGCTCAAGCTGTCGACAATGTGATGGCCTTAGTAGATTCTTAGGTAGAGAAATCTAGGGAATCCCTGGCCTATAACACATTTGTGAAAATTCCTCAATATTTTGCTTGGCTCTATGTGGAGAATGCTTGATGTATGAAAGGCATTCAGTGCTTCAGAGAGCTGTACAAACAGTATAAAAATATGAATGAGAAGAATACATATCAATTACAGTGACTACCCCTGAGGGAAAGAACTAGGGGATGTCAGGAAAATGTGCTATATGTTATATCTGCAAGACTGACCACAACATCCTTTCCTACCCATACACCTTCCTGAAAAATGACATTGTAATCCACCATCAGAGTGTGGAGTCTAATTCTCCTCCTATTGAATCTGGGCTGGACTTGTCATGACATTGATCAATAAAATGCAACAGAAGTAACATTCTGAGACTTGTAAGCCCTGGCACTAAATAGACTAGGCAACTTCTGCTTTTATTCTCTGAAAGAGGCCAGCAGACTTGTAAGAAATCTGTCTTAATATCTCCATGTTGTGAGAAGCTCAGTAGTTACTATGTGAAAGGGAACAGAGACTCTCAGCCAACATCTCAAGTGGAGCTCCCAGCTGACAGCCAACACCAAGATGATAGCCAAGCATCTTCTTCAAAACCCAGTTGAGACATTTGAGTTAAAGGCATGTGGACCACGTCCTCACTGATCTTGCCCAGTTTTAGAATATTAAACAAATGTGGGGCAGCTGGGTGGCTCAGTCAGTTAAGTATCTGACTTCGGCTCAGGTCATGATCTCACAGTTCAGGAGTTTGAGTCCTGCGTTGGGCTCTGTGCTGACAGCTTAGCTCTCTCTGTCTCTGCCCATCCCCCACTCATTCTCTGCCTCAATACCTCAAAATAAACATTAAAAAAAAAGGATATGAAAAAAATGAATGTTCTTGGTTAAAGCTAATAAGCAATAGTGTGGTATATTATGTATTCAAAGATAGCCAAAAGAGTGTGCTTCAACTATATCTGTGAAGATTCAATACTTTGAGAAAAGGCCATATATCTGAGACAAATATGGAAAATTTTGACCTTGGATCTGGGTATGGTACATTGGTGACTGTATTCTTATTTCCTCCCTTTTTTTCTTTATGTAAGAAATATGTATTTCATAACTCAAAATTTAAAAACCTATTTAGGGTTGCATTTGTGGTTAGGATAGAATGAACAGTTCTAAACACATCTCCTTCCATAAACAACTATACAGCTAAAGAAAACATATGTGGCAACTTGTCAAATACTGGGCAGTAGGTAGTATGATCCCTAAGGAAAGATGACACATGAAGTGCGGCTCCCAGTCTCTAGCCAACTCTGTATTTTGGTACAATTTTCTAACATTTATAAAGGAGGTATAATCCAAGCAGAGTCTCTCTGGGGAGGCACGGAATTGAGCACAGGGCTGCTGACATAGTTAAAACGTGTGGGGGAGGGTACTGAAGAGGTCGCTTCACATAGGAGTCCCAAGCTCTTGGCCAAAGCCTGCACATATGCAAGATGAAACTCTATGAGACCTAACAGAAAGCAGCATTCATAGAATAGAGAATGGAATGGCAAGTCAAGAGGTCACTAGATCCTGGAAATGTCTGATTAAAGACCCACTTAGCTTGAGACCTCATTAACACCTCTACTGTTCAGATAAGATACTGAAGAGGCCATAAGTTAAAAGGATGGCCTACTTGGAAAGGCTACTCTTTAGCTTATCTAACGAAGTCTGAAACCAACCCTTGACAGAAGGAAACAGAGTTTCTAGTAAATAACTGTCTGCCAGGGCAAAAGTTAACAATTGATAGAAAAAAAAAAAAGCAATCTAACCAAATTAGATTTAAAATATGTCTTTAGGGGTACCTTGGTGGCTCAGTTGGTTGAGCATCCTACTTTGGCTCAGGTCATGATCTCACGGTTTGTGGGTTCAAGCCCCATGTTGGGCTCTGTGCTGACAGCTCAGAGCCTGGAGACTGCTTCGGATTCTGTGTCTCCTTCTCTCTCTGCCCCTCTCCTGCTCACGCTTTGTCTCACTCTGTTTCTCAAAAATAAATAAGTGTAAAATGTGTCTTTAAAAGTGTCCAGAAAAAAAATCATCTACCAAAAATGACTAGACCTGAGGGGCACCTGGGTGTCTCAGTCAGTTAAGCATCTGACTTCGGCTCAGGTCATGATCCCACCGTTGGTGAGTTCGAGCTCCACGTCGGGCTTTGTGCTGACAGCTCATAGCCTGGAGCCTGCTTCAGATTCTGTGTCTCCCTCTCTCTCTGTTCCTTCCCCGCTTGCACTCTGTCTCTCAAAAATAAACATTAAAAAAATAAACATTTTTAAAATTACTAGACCTGAAAAAGAGTAGGAAAATGTGGTGAGTAATTAAGAACAAAAGCCATCAGTGGTCACAGACACCAAGATGGCCCAGATATTGGAATAGGCCAGGATACAATGAGGCTCTTAGTATCAATTATTATAAGTGCTTTCAAGGATTTAAAGCAAAATGTATGGTCATAAGGAATGAATAGCTGAGGAATCTCAGGAGATAGTAGAAACTGTACAAAAATCAGTGAAAAAATGTAGAAATTTAGCAGGTAAGACCTGAAAATAAGTCAAAATTCTAAAAGTAAAATATATAATATCTGAAGTGAAAAATAAAACACTGGATAGGCTTACTAATAGAATGAAGATGGTAGAATAAAGACTCTGAACTTGAGGACCGATCAATAAAAATGATTTAATCTGAAAAAAAAAAACAGAAAATAGATTTTTTTCAAGTTTACGTATTTATTTTGAGAGCCAGAGAGAGCACGAACTGGGGAGGGGCAGAGAGAGAGGGACAAAGAAAATTCCAAGCTAGCTCCATGCTGTCAGTGCAGAGACCCATTCGGGGCTCCACCTCACAGTTCATGAGACCATGACCTGAGCTGATATCAAGAGTCGGATGCTTAATTGAGCTTAATTTTAATGATGCTTAATTGCCCCCAGAACATAGATTTTTATTTTAAAAAAATGTTTTTAAATATTTATTTTTGAGAGAGACAGAGACAGAGTACAAGATGGAGAGGGGGCAGAGAGAGAGGGAGACACAGAATCCGAAGCAGGCTCTAGGCTCTGAGCTGTCAGCACAGAGCCCAACAAGGGGCTTGAACTCATGAACCGTGAACTGTGAGATCATGATAAGCCAAAGTCAGACGATCAACTGACTGAGCCACCCAGGTGCCCCCCAAAAATAGATTTTTAAAAGAAGATCTTCAGGTACTTTGGGTATATCATTCTGTTTATAATACATGGACTTAGAGATACAGCAGAGGGAGAATGAGAAGGAAATACTTGAGAGAATAATCAATCAAATCAGTATTCAATATGTAACAAAATAGTCCTTCAAAAATAAAAATAAAACAAAGTTATTTTCTAATAAATGAACACTCAGAAAATTTGTAACCACCAAACCTAAATTATGAGAAATACGAAAGGAAGTTCAAGAGGCTGAAGGAAAGGATAGCAAATGGAATTTCAGACTTAAAGACAGAAAAGTCTAAATATAAGGATAAGTTTTCAAATGTCTAGCTTTTTATCTTTTTACTTTATTTTCCTAAAAGATAATTTGTTTAAAACGAAAAATAAAATTGTAAGTTAGTGTTTAGAAAGTATGCAGAAGTAAAATTCACGACAACAAAAGTACAAATGGGTAGATAAATGAAATTAAATAGCTGTAAAGTTGACGTGTGAAAGACACAGATAAATTAGGAAAGAACATGACCCAATTTATTTATGTGTACAGTAAAGCCCCAAATACAAAACCTGACAGAGATATGAAAAGAACAGTATAGACCAACATCCCTCATGAAAATGGATGCAAAAATCCTCCACAAGATATTAGTAAATCAAAATCAGAAATATACAAAAGGAATAACACATGAACACCAATTGAAGTTATTCCTAGGACTGTGAATGCAAAATCAATTTAGCATTCAACAATCGTCAATGGATTCAACATCTTAATCATCTCAATAGATATCAAAAAGAGTTTTGACAAAATGCAGCATTGATTTATAATAAAAAAAACTCTCAGAAGACCAGAAATTGAAGGAATATTCCTCAATATCATAAAATGTATCACAAAAAACATGCAGATTGGTGAAATATTGTACTGTTTCCTTCCAAGATTGGGAACAATGATAGGATATGAGCTCTCTTTACTTTTATTCAACATCTTACTGTGCAATATTCCACAAGGCAATAAGAAGGAAAGAAAATAAAGTACTCTTAGGCTGGAAAAGAAATAATTTTATATGTTATATGATTGTCTAAATAGAAAACCCTAAGATATTCAAAGCAACTATTTGAAATTATAAAATTAGCAAAGGTACAGAGTATAAGGTCAATACATAAAAATCTATTGCATTTCTATATATTAGCAACAATTGGAGAATACAAAATTTTAAAATCCATTTACTATAGCATCAAGATATATAAAATTCTTAGAAATGAGTTTAACAACTATATGTGAGACTTCCAGTCTGAATAGCAGAAACCATTGCTCATAGAAATTGAGGATGATCTATAGTAGAGAATGGTTCTGTGTTCATGGATTAGAAGAATTAATATATTAAGAGGCCATTTTTCTCAAAATTGATGTACAGATGTCATGAAACTCTATCTGAAATCCCAACATTTTTTTCGTAGAAATTGACAAGCTGTGTTCTTAAATCTCATTATAGAAATGAAAATGGTTACACTAGTCAAAACAGTTTTGAAACTGAGCAACATTTGTGGACTCACACTTTCAAACTCTTAGTATAAAACTACAGTAATCAAGACAGTGTAGTATTGGCATAAGGAAATAATTCAATGGAATAGAGACTACAGGAAGAAACATATATACTGTATATGCAATTAATTGATTTTTCTATAAAAATAGTTCAGTCTTCTCAACAACTGAAGGATCTGGAACTCATACATTAGCTCTGTATGAAATTTTATAAGCATTTTAGAATACTGACAGTTTTTAATGTTAAATACACAGGTAACCTATGACCCTTCACTTTCTGTTAAAATGTGACATGCAAAGAAAACACCTCGTATTTGTTTTATCTTATTTCTGCTTCATTTTCCTTTTCTCTTTACTCTTGATGCCCTCACACTTCCTGAAAAAGTGTTGTATAGTAAGTTTTGTCAAAAGTTCTGTTTCCTAATGGCCCCAGGCAAACATAATGGATACAAAAAGTGGCCTTCAAAAGCCAATCCTCTGGGATACCTCAGTGGCTCAGTCAGTTGAGCATCAGACTTGATTTCAGCTCAGGTCATGATCTCACCGTTCCTGAGATCAGGCCCGGCATCAGGCTCTATGATGACAGCATTGAACCTGCTTGGGATTCTCTCTCTCCCTCTCTCTTTCTAAATAAACAAACAAACAAACAATAAAAGAAAAGCCAATCCTCAAGATGAGATTTTGGGGTTAGATAACTCATGTTCTGGAACCAAAGCAACTTATTCCCTTGCTATTGTTAAGTGGAGTGGCAAAACTTTCTGGCCTACAATGGAATTACAATTATTCAAGCTTTCACCTTTGGTTAAGTGGAGTGAAGTGTAGTTATAAGAAAAGGCATTAAGAGGTCAAGTGGCTATTACACTTCATTGGTACAGAGGCATTTCTAATTATAAAGTTGCAAGAGCTGCAAAAAAGAAGTAAATGCAGACTTGATAGGTGTCTTAAGACAAATGTAAGAAATGGGGATCCCTGAGGCCAGAAATTAGGATATTTGGGACTCTGAACCTCCTAAATTCTCTGATCTCTCAGGGCTAGCAGAATCAGTCCTTTCTACTTGCCAGAGGAAAACAGCATTACCTAAAGACCATGTAATAAACTATGCAAAACAGTGACTGGGTAATATGACCACTGGTGTCCTCAGAATTCATTCCTCATGGTCTCCAGGAATGAAACCCAGAATCAGCCTTTAGTACAACCTGAGTAGGGAAGTAAAAGCATGAGAGTTTGCTGGTGTGGTTTCTTGAAGCCTGCCAATGATAATGCCTATGTTAAATGAAGTCAAGATGCCAAAACGTCCATGCTTTATTACTGAGGAATTTCTCAGAAAGCTCAGGAAAGTGGAGATGTTGGAATGACAACACTTGAAAATTACCACCTAAAGCCCAAAGAATGCTACCTTTGCTAAGGTAATATTAAATGTATAGTTGAGAAAGGTATTGGCATCTTTGAAAAGGTCAGTGGTAACTTCCTTTGTCAGTAGGAGAGGATGCTATGAAATTAGTCTAATTAACTACACATGAAGAGAATGGGATTCTGGAATGGCCAAATGCAAAGTAAATATGCAGAAATTCTGGAGTGGTGGTAAGAGGAGCTGGACCATCAAAGAAGGATGGTGATGACTAATAGTTTATGGTTTTCCTAGGGTTAACAAAGATGGACAGTTGTTTTGTATACATAATGGAGAGATATAAAGTGGGTGGGGGATGTCTGACATCCAGTGCCACATTGGAAAATTATAGTCCTTCTTTCAGTTTCCATATCTAAGTCTACTCACAGAGCTAGGTCCTATCGAGTGGAAGGCTGGAACCCTGTAACCATACATGGTAAATGTCCTCCAATCTTCTCCATAGGGACTTGCAGCTATTTGACAAGACAACTTGTCATGGGTGATTTTTTTAAATGTTTATTTATTTATTTTTAGAGACAGAGAGAGAGAGAGAGAGAGAGAAGCAGAGAGAGGGAGAGAGAGAATTCCAAGCAAGCTCCACACTGTCAGCACAGAGCCCAATGCAGAGCTCGATCTCACAAACCATGAGATCATGACCTGAATGGAAATCAAGGGTCTGATGCTTCCCTGACTGAGCCACCCAGGCACTTTGTCCTGGGTGATTTTTAAAAGACATATATGCAATTTGAACTGACTGGTAGGAAGCCTGAAATGCCATATTAGACCCCTAATGAGAGAGGGATATTCTAGAGGACAGGTGTTAAGTGCAGCTTTTTGTTTTTTTAACTTTACTTAAACATATTTAATTTTAAGTACAGTTCTGATACAAGTCTGTCTCTCAGCTGACCAACTGGGTCTATAGGCTAACCCTATGGTTATTTCCAGAGTCAACAAATGTATACTAAGGATGGATACACTTCACAAGTGACAGAACCCTTACATTGATTCTCTGACCTTTGGAATAAGAGCCAACTGGAGGTGCCAACTGGAAGCAGTTTGCAACTGCCCTCCCCCTACCTCAAAATGGAAAATAAGAAGCAATAGAACATTCAAAAGTAATTGAAGGGATTGGAGCCACCATCAAAGACTTAAGCCACAAAGTTAGTTACCAGAATGTTCCTCATCAATTTATCTCTAACCTCTGTAAAACCCACTTGGATCATAGTGGATGACGGAGACTCCTGTAACCTTAACCAAACTATAACTCCAAACACTACTTTTATTGGATGTCAAGAACTGGGAAAAAGTCTGAGATTTTACTCCACTAGCAAGCTAATAAGTTAGCCTGCCACAGTTTCATGGATTGTGGCAGAAAACATGAGATTCCTGAGTTGGAGACAAATGAAGTTTATTACTCACAGAAATAGCAGTAGGCTGAACATCAGCACTTAACATCAGTTCCTTAGGCCCTAACTCACATAGGGTGGTGCACAGAGGGCCGGGTGGTTTTTTCACACTCAGTGGGGTGTGTTACAAGAGAGGAATCTCAAGCTTTCTGATCTTGAATCTTTTATTTTTTTAAAAAAATTTTTTTTATTAATGTTTTTACTTATTTTTGAAGGAGAGCATGAGCAGGGGAGGAGCAGAGAGGGAGACATAGAATTTGAAGCAGGCTCCAGGCTCTAAGCTTCCAGCACAGAGCCCAGTGCAGGGCTTGAACTCACAAACTCTGAGATCATGACCTGAGCCGAAGTCCGACGCCTAACAGACTGAGCCACCCAGGCACCCTAGTAATCTTGAATCTTTTATAGTGGGAAGTGAGACTATCCTTTATTTACCTTGATGGAAAATATTATTTTTCTTATACTAGGACCTACCATTTGCTCTGAAAGGAGATGCTTTTTCTGTCCTCCTCCTCCAAAGCTATTTGGTATAAAACATACCTTGAAAGGTAGTCTAGAATGAAGAAAATCAGTGCCTCTGCTCACACAATATGCAAAAATGTGGGATGCCCACTGAGAATTGACTCTCAATAGCAGATGCATTATCTTTATTGAAGCACATTAACCGGCCTCTGACATTTGATGTGTTATTAAACATTAGTGATCCATTTACCAGAGAGGATCAAATACAGCTTGCCTTTTCATGGCTATGTTTACTGTCCTACTTTTTTTTGCAATATCGCCCTCGGCTGTACCTCCTGACCATGGTGATCATTCTCACATTCTGCAGAATATCCTGGTGGTCAAGTCTATAGATGGCATCATTCTGATTGGTTTGATAAGCAAGAGGTGATGAGTGTGCTCAATACTCTGGTAAGACATATATGTCAGAGAATGTAAAGAAAACCCACAAACATTTAGGGGTAATATTCTTAGCGTCTAGTGATCTGGGGCATACTAAGTCATGCCTAAAAGCAATGAGTATTAACTGGGAATGATTTTGCCTTCAAAAGACATTTGGCAATGTCTGGAGACATTTTTTGGTATTCAAAAATCGGTGGGAGAGGGTTGCATTAAATGGGCCATAAACCAGGGTTGAAGCCAGGGTTACAACAGATATGGGTAGAGGCAAAAGAAGCAACTAAACATCCTACCAAGCACAGGAAAGCCCCCTTACAATCAGGGAATTCTCTAACCCCAAATCTTAGTAATACCAAGATTGAGAAACTCTGGTTTAAAGTAATAAATCTGATATTGCCCTTTGCAACTTCTACATAAGAGAAAACAATATTGTACATGTTGGTCCCCCCAAATTTTAGAGCCAACATTTACAGCAACTGGGAATACTATTGAGACCCTTTAATTAAGTGACTTAGAGGCTTCACATTTTTAGTGTAGCCCTGTACAAGAGGGGGTTCCACGGTTAGGTCTGTATTGTATTGCCAGCTGCCCTGCCACTTGGAACACACCCACATGGCTCAGCTCTGCTTCTATCCCTGGCCTAGCACTTGCTTTCCTTCTAAGCCATAGACATTTTAGCAATAGCTCTTGATATTACCATGGTGATGAGGCCCCAACTCTTTCTGTTCATCCAACCACAACACAAACAAAAGAAGAACCTACATAATATACTGATGGGCAAGGATAGACTAGTGCAATGGCTTATTGGTGCAATGAAGTTGAGGAGGTTCTAGCATCCCGACTGGATGCCTTGGGGCAGAGAGGGAAATAATAGAAACTGCGAGTGAGTGCAGGGGCGTTAGCCCTCTATGGGGTAGACCAAAGATGCAAGAGATGAGATGGAGGCAACAGAGAATCTCCTTGCCCTTCCAATTCACTATAGACTGTTTTAAGGTGCAGTGACTCCCCGATGTCAGTCTAGATTTATCCAGCAGGGCTCAGAAATTAAACACATGTTTTCAGGTGAAACTATAGCAAGTACAGAAACACATCACCCTGTGTTTGGTTTCCTTCTTTCCATGCCTTGCTTTTCTTTTTCATCTTGTGATTCTTTGTGCTGTAGGGGAGGCAAAATGGTACCTCTAACCCTCTCAGGGTTTTTGACTGTGACTGAGATGTAATCAGCATAGACAGATTAATAGGAGAAAAGCAAAAAATGTATTTGACATAAGTTTTGCATGACAGACAGCCCTCATAAGTAAACGAAGACTCAAAGAACCAGTTAGATTTGAGTGCTTATCTACACTGAATTGGGCAAAGAGTGGTAAATTGTGAAAATATGACAACACAGATGGGTTTGGGCTTAGGGTAGTTAATTGGGTAGAGAAGTGATTAGAAAGATAGGTGTTAGTTTAACAAGGTTTGTTTTTATAGATTTATCTCAGTGATAAGAATGTTTGTTTTCTCCTGATATCCAAAGGATATCTTCCATTCAGGATTTTATCTCCTGCTTTCAGGTAGGAGGAAGAGTCACAGCATCCCTCTTGCACCTGTTGTTTTTCAAGTGTCTTTTAGCTCTAAATAATCCTTATGTCAAAATGGAATATCATGAAGTGGCATATTCTGCCACCCTTTAGTAACCTCCAGTAAAGCATCAGCATGTAATTTTGTCTCAGGGTTTCTTTTTGAAAACTTGAGCTAAAACACAGTGTATTAGAAATATGGGGGCGCCTGGGTGGCGCAGTCGGTTAAGCGTCCGACTTCAGCCAGGTCACGATCTCGCAGTCCGGGAGTTCGAGCCCCGCGTCAGGCTCTGGGCTGATGGCTCAGAGCCTGGAGCCTGTTTCCGATTCTGTGTCTCCCTCTCTCTCTGCCCCTCCCCCGTTCATGCTCTGTCTCTCTCTGTCCCAAAAATAAATAAACTTTGAAAAAAAAAATTAAAAAAAAAAAAAAAAGAAATATGGATGGCATGTGGTACTTGGGTGGCTTTGTCTTTTGAGCGTTTGACCTTTGATCTCAGCTCAGGTCATGATCTCACAGTTCATGAGATCAAGCCTGAATCAAGCTCTGTGCTAAGCATGGAGCCTGGTTGTGATTCTCTCTCTCCCTCTCTCTCTGCCCCTCCCCTGCTCATGCTCACTCACTCTCTCTTCAAATAAAGAAATAAACTTAAAAAAAAAAAGCATGGAGGGCATATGGAACTGTAGTCAGTGAGGGGACTGTAGAAGTAGGTTGAGGCCAGTCCATGGAGCACCTTCAAAGTCAAGCGAAGGATTCAAAGGAAGCTCAGGTTCCAAGAATTTAATTCTGTATTCACACAGAGTGGTAGGAACAGAATTCTGCATCAGTAAAGTGACTTAGTGCCTGTCCAGGCATTCATTAGCTAATTAAACTGAGGAGCAGAGATAGCTGATTCTTTCTAGTCACGTAATTCCTAGGAATCTCTCCTTCGTTTAATTATGTGGGGTGCACTCTGCTTCCTGTCAGCAGCCCATCCCTCATGTGCTGAGGAGGAAAGGTCTTCCAGAGGTGAACCAGAGCTTCTTTAGGGAATTAGTTAATAGGAAATCTGCAGCAACCGCAAGCATGGAAATTTCCCCTCCTTACCAGGGGAGACCAGTGCTCAAGCAGCTGAAGAACCCCCAGGCACACCTTCTGTATTATTATCAATATCTCTATGATGCTTTGGGAAATTTCTGAAGCTAATATGGAAACTGGTTGCTGTTGATATTTCTGACTTAAGTTTTCTGGGGGTAAAACAAGAATAGATATAAACTAACAAAATACATGACAAATAGATGGTTTGCAAAATGTAAAATGTGCTAGGGTTCCATCATCATTACGTCTAATTTACAAACAGTGAAATCAGTGAGTAGGTTAATTTTATCTCTGAAGTTAACTTGTACTCTTTATGTTTGGAAAGCATTGTAGTTCTTTTTCTTACAAGGTAAGTGAGGGAAAAGACAAATGAGATAAACATACCTTATGTTTGGCAAATTTCTATATTGAGGTTAAAATGAAGTGTGAAATATTATATTCACACTGTGTCAGTGGTTTTCTTAACTTTATTTCTGCTGAGGTATACCTTGAGACAAGGTTTCAAATGCAAGTAGTTTATTGGGGCAGATTTATCAGAAGATATCTGGTGAGGATACCATACCCAGTGAGGCTGGGAAAGAAAGAAAACCAAAACAGTATGGTATCAAACAAGTTACCACTGTGGGCAACTAGAGAATAATAATGGGAGAAGGGCAGAGAGAGAGGGAGACACAGAATCCAAAGCAGGCTCCAGGTTCTGAACTGTCAGCACAGAGCCCAACATGGGGCTGAAACCCATGAGCCGTGAGATCATGATGTGAGCTGAAGTTGGATGTTTAACCAACTGAGCCACCCAGGCACCCTAGATTTCCTTTTAAAGCCATCAGTCATGTCTTTCTTCTTCAATACATCCTTTTCCAGTGAAGGATCTGGTACCAACCTGCATCTAAACAAGTGTGTGCATCCTAGTCTATGTCTTGCTACAGTGAAAATGAGAACTATAATGGCTTGGATGTGAGTCTAGGTCATGTACATAATACTCCATAGGCAACTGCTCACTGAAGTACTGAGAGGTATCATCAGCCTGAAGTACTAAAAAGAATGCTGGATGTGGAAAAAGAAAAAGAAATTGGGACTTGCCAATTGTCATGACATTCATGAGTAGTGCATCACAGATTGAATTTAGGTATTATGAATCTTATTGATGGGCCCTTTCCATTATGGAACACAACTTCTTGAATGACTGTATCCCTCATATCACTTAGCTCACTGACAGTAATAATATTTGGGATAAACAGGTACTTGGTTATTAACTGTGAGGTTTGTTTGTTTGCTGGTTTATTTTTAAGGAATGTGTTCCTAGATACTACTATCCAAATCTTGTCTTAAATTCTTCCCTCTTAAATTCCAGGGAATGGATATCTGTTCAAGGGATGTAAGTTGTGCCTGGTGGAGTTATCTTATACTAAAACTATCTATGGAGCTGAATCTCAGCAGCCAACAAATTGATTGTTTCTGTGTCCTCTGATTTCCAAGGACTCTTTTTTCCTCTCAACCCACACCTCTTCGCAAAGCTCCTAGTAGTGGCAATAAATCTCAGTTCATCCTGTTATAGTAGTTAATGGACTTAAGAACAACTGAGCTGAAAAGTCATACCCAGGCAGGAGTTACAAATTACACAAGTCAGGATAAAAGCTTCATAAATATTGACTCCACCTAATGGTTTGTGTCAGAGGAAGAAATCTCATTATGATAATAGCATCTTCTCCCTAAAGCACTGCTCTATGGACTGAAGTTCTGTAAATGTATTAATATCACCAAGAATTTAGTTAATAAAACTGAATAGTTCAATATCTATCTTCACTCATTATTTAATGTATTAATAACATTGAAGTTTTCTCAGAGTGAAATCTTGAAATATATTGTGGTGAGAAATGAAAGGAAATTTGTGGAGGGTAAGGTAGCATTGTGAATCATCCAGGACTGAGCAAAATGGATTATGCAAAGCCAAGGATGTTTGAATTACTTTGTTGTTTTCCATTCAAATGTTCAGGCCATCAGCTAGAATGAGACAAATTCTCCTGCTGGTTTGACTAAGGCTTATGTAAATTCATAAATATGTTTGGCCACCCAAAATGACTTGCTGGAATTCACCTAAAAAAAGAGGAGATGGCTCAATCCAGGAGAGAAAGGTTATATATTGTGGGTAAGCAGGAAGTCACTACTATAAATGAAATAAAAGGAAGTGATACACTCGAATGCACACAAAAAATAGATTTACTGAGGAAAAAGAGTAGTCATTCTGAGTTAAAGCAGTGACTTTTTTCATAATTCATCAATGGATTTTTTGTGAGATCTATTATCATGCTAGATACTATGTTGGGTGTGCAAATATACAAAAATCATCTTGAATTACCTTTCTTTTTTCTTAAAAAAATAATGATGGTTATACATGCTATAAATAGAGAACTATAGGTTATGAGGAAGTGTTCAGCAGAATATTGCCACAGAATATTCAAGGGGAAGAGATCACGGATGTAATTAACCTCAACATTTTACATGAGAGCCTGAAGCCCAGAACTTGGAAGTACCAATGTTACATTGAGAGGCAGAAGGTGTCAACTTTTTTTTTTTAACTAGGTGACCAAAGAAAATTTTGCCTGGCTAGATGTCAATGTAAATGTTTCCTTATGTGCATTATTATGATAATGCTTTCTTAAAATTAGTTTTCTTGGTAGAGACTATTTAAATTAGGATAATCAATGGTGGAATTACTATTCCTTTTAATCAGCATTTGCAATGCATTTGCATTTGCAATTGCAAACTGTGTTCCAGGACCCATGCTAAATATCTCCATCTATTTTTTTCATTTAACCCCTACCACAAGCTAGAAGGTATATGTTACAAGGAGCAATAAAGGAATTATTATCCAGGTGCTCAAGCAACTCAGATTTAGAGAGAGACTCTAGACACACAGACCTACTTAGTAACAAACAGAATGCAATAAGTGACATAATGCAAGTTATATTATGCTTTCAGTATACAGAAGAAGAAGCAATTAATTCTGCCCTAAGAAGATGGAGGAATTCTTAATTGGAAGATATAATCTTGGGCCTCAGACTTTTTCTTTTTTAATGAGTTTCCCAAGTAGAATAATGAAGGATAAGTATCTTCTAGACAATGGGAATTGTGTGAACAAAAGAATGGTCTCTTGAAAGTATTCTCCTATCTCCACTACATAGTGAGGCAAGCTCTAACCAGCTCTCAGAGTATGAGAAAGGAGAAAGCTGAAATCAGGGACAGCGAGGAGGAAACCCAAGATTAGTTCCTAACAAGAGTAAAGTCAGGAACGTGGCCAAACACAGATGTATACCTTTATGAGTTAGATGCCACTAAGGGACAAACCTTCAATCTGCAGTTCAAATCCAAGAGTCACACACAAGGAGAAAAGGCACAGAAGTTACATTTGAAGAGATTCTCCTAGAAAAATGTTCTTTTCTCCCATCCTCCTCTGGAAGAGCCTTGATTCAGATCTTAAATGAATCTTCAGGATGCCTGACAATTTCCTTTTCTGACATCTCTTGGCTTCAACACTGTTCTTTCTCATAGATATTGACTTTCTTTCTCAAGCATAGCAAGCATCATTACTTCATTCCATGACCTATACAAACATTGAGGTGTTCACATATGAGTTAACTTGCCTATTAAATCAAAGTCATGTTTGGTTCCCCTTCACCTCACTTGCTCAATGCCACCTACTTCCTCTATTTGGGAGAAAAACAACAACAACAAAAGTATGACAGTCTTTGCCCTCTTTTGCCCTCTTTTCCTCTGAGCACTGAGACTCTGATTTTGGAAATCTCAGCCCTGCCTTGTTTTGGAAACATTTTGTCCTTCCATCTTCCTTGAAATATTCTGTGTCTAGAATAGTCAGGAGCCTTCTTTCCTTTAGTAGGCTGATTTGAAGTAGTCAAACTAATGGGAGGCACCCAAGCACAAACAGAACTACAAACGGACTCTTATTCTACTTACTTATTCATTTGTTTAATCATTAGATATTTTTCTGGGGATTTTTATGTACCCAGACCTCTTGTGGTTGCTGAGGATACGAACATGGCAATAAGGACAGACTGCACAAAAACATACATAGTAATTTTTTTAGAGTTGAAACATGGGTTAGTCAGGAAACATACAGTGAAAGGCTATGACAGGCAGAACTACCCAGTGGGGAAAAATCAGAGAGATTTTTCTGAGGAAGTGACAATTTTAACTGAGGCTTAAAATGGAGTGTGTGTGTGTGTGTGTGTGTGTGTGTGTGTGTATGTAAGTTGGGAGAAGGAAGTGTGCCTCCCTGAAGGTACAAAGTCCTTGTAGCAAAAGTAGCTTGACATTTCTGAAGAACTAAAAGATCATAGTGGCTGAACTATGGTAAGGGAAAGATGAGTCTGGACAAATTGAAGGTGTAAGTAAAGGCAGATAATGCAGGACTTTATAGACTATGTCATGACATTCAATTTTTATCCTAAGTGTAACAAAAAAGGGTTGAAAGGTTTTAAGTATGAATATTACAGACTGGTATTTGCATTTTCCAAAGATTAAAAGCTTTGTGGGAAATGGATTAAAGGGGAGCAAGAGTGTACAAGGAGACTTAGTATTAATGATATTTTAGTAGTGTAGGAATGAGATGATAGCTTCCTAGTCTAGGGAGTTGCCAACAAAGACAGATATGGAAAGATATGAAAAATACTTAAGTGGTTTAATGACAGAACTTTGCAATTTGCTGAAAAAGATGGGGAGGAAGGGAGAGCAATGGGGTTCTTGAATGAATAACTGGGTAAATGCCATGCTGCTTAGTTAGTGAACATTAGAAGAGACATGAAACATTGGAGTGAAAATGAGGGGTTTGCTTTTGGACATGGTTGAGAACCTTGTAAAAAATCCAGGTATGGTACTCAAAAGAGAGGTAAGGAGAGAGGTATACATTTTGGAGTCACGGGCGTGTAGGTAGTGATTAAAGTTATGCATTTCAGAGAAGAGATTGAAGCATGATAAGGAAAGAGAATCTAGAACAAAACCCTGACAAAGTTCATCTTTCAAAAGTCACAGGAGGAGGAAATGTTAAAAGAAACTGAAAAGGAATGACTAGCAAAGTAGGAGAAAACCAGGGAGTTTTTCAATGAGAAGGCTGTGGTCAACCAAGAAGATTCTGAAAAAGATACACAGGGAGAGGAGATCCAGAAACGGCTCTTGGGTTTGGCAGCAATGACGTTCTTGGAAAGGGCGATTTCGTGGAGCTGGGAACAGGAAGGTAGAAGCAAGATTGAAACAGGCTGAAGTAAATATGTGGGAAAGAACCAGAGGAAGGAAATTATTTCCAGAAGTTTGGCCTTGATGGAGAGAGACACTAGGGATTACTAGGGAAGGAGTTGGAAGTTATGAATAGTCTAGTAAAGTTTATTTGTTGTTAAGATAAGAGAGAGAAAGGTTTGTTTAAATGATAGTGGCCAATGGACCACTTTACAACTGATAAACCATCTTTACAACTACCATCTCCATGGTAGCTGAAGGAAGAAGGTGAGGTTAGAGACATTTGTCATAGCCCAGGACCCCTGATGGCCAAGGAGTCTACCTTTTAAACTGAGGCCCAAACCCTTTTCTTGACGGTTGCTTCCTCTGGTCTCAATTCTAAGAGTCTGGTTTCCTACTGCTTTCATTTATAGGCTTAGAGAATCTTTTTTCTTACACTGAATTTTTTAATCCAGTTTTTTCTCTTTCTATTTCCATAGACTGTGTTTTATATGATTTCTTGCCCAGTGATTTATCTCACTTACATTTTTGAATGATGTTTTGTTTTGCATCATGTGCTACAAGGAAAGAACCATATATTTGACCCTTGATTTTAAGTCCTCAGTCTGACCAGAATCTAGTCCCCTATTTACTTCTACTCAGACACCTTCCATGCTTTTCAACAGTTATCAAAAGTGCTACTTAAAAACAGTAAGCTCCCATATCACAGTGTATCTACGTCTGGAAATTTCTGCTTCCTTGCCTGTCTATTGGTTTAAAGCCCTTTATGGATGTTACTTCTTGCTGGTGTTCAATGTTAGGTGTGTATGTTTTATTACTATTACTTTCCCCTGGATTCTGCCAGAGATGTCTCTATATCTCATGGTTCTTCTTAATAAAGAAGTGACAAAATCTCAATGTTTTATTTCTATATTAAAAGATAAATAATCATGGGGCGCCTGGGTGGCGCAGTCGGTTAAGCGTCCGACTTCAGCCAGGTCACGATCTCGCGGTCTGTGAGTTCGAGCCCCGCGTCGGGCTCTGGGCTGATGGCTCAGAACCTGGAGCCTGTTTCCGATTCTGTGTCTCCCTCTCTCTCTGCCCCTCCCCCGTTCATGCTCTGTCTCTCTCTGTCCCAAAAATAAATAAACGTTGAAAAAAAAATTAAAAAAAATAAAAGATAAATAATCACATTTAACAGCTTGGGGATATTACTGCAAACCTAAGGAAATAAAATGGTGTATATGGGGCGCCTGAGGGGTTCAGTCAGTTGGACGTCTGACTTTGGCTCAGATCATGATCTCATGGCTCATGGGTTTGAGCCCCACGTTGGGCTCTGTGCTGGCAGCTCGGAGCCTGGAACCTGCTTTAGATTCTGTGTCTCCCTCTCTCTCTGCCGCTCTCCTGCTTGTACTCTGTCTCTCTATCTCTCTCAAAAATAAATAATAAACATTAAAAAAATTTTTTAAAGGTGTACAAAGGAATACTATGAACAATTATATGCCAAAAATTAGATTATCTACATGAAATGGACAAATTCCTAGGAAGACACAAACTACCAAAATAAAATCAAGAGGTAGAATAGATCTATACAAATAAGATTGAATTAGTACTTCAATAACTTCCCACAAATAAAAGGCAAAAACCAAATGATTTCACTGTTAAATTCCACAAAACATTTAAAGGAGAATAAATACCGATCCTTACAAACTCTTCAAAAAATAAAAGAGGAGAGAATCAGTTCATTCTATGATGCCAGTATTATCCTGATACCAAAGCTAGACAATGAAATAATAAGAAAATTACAGAACAATATCCCTTATAAATACAGATGCAAAAGCTTTCAACAAAATACTAGCAAACTGAATCTAGTAACATTTACTAAGGGTCATACACCAAATGGGATTTATCCCAGAAATACAAGGTTTATTTAACTTATAAGTCAATCCGTGCAATACATCATGCATAAAGGACAAAATCACATGATCAGCTCAATAAATGAGGAAAAAAAATTGACATAATCCAATACCCTTTTATAATAAAAATATTCAACAAGCTAGGAATTGAAGGAATTTCCTTAATCTTGTAAAGGGCATCTGCAAAAAACATCTAGAAATAATATTGTACTTAAGGTAAAAGTTTGAAATCCATCCTCCCTCAGATCAGGAACAAGGTAAGTAGGTCTACTCTCACCATTTCTACTAAACATTGCTCTGGAGGCTATAGCCAGAACGATTGACACAAAAAAGAAATAAAAGAAACCTAGAGTGGACAGGAGAGAATAAAACTATATTTATGGATGACATGATCTTCTATATAGAAAATGCTAAGGAATCTTAAAAAAACCAAAAACCAACAAAAGGTTAGAGCTAATAAATGAAGTCAGGAAGGTTTCAAGAAACAAGATCAACGTACAAAAATCAATTGTATTTTCATACCCTGGCAATGAACAATGTGAAAGTTAAATTAAGAAAACAATTCCATTTATTATACCATCAAGAAGAGAAAACATTTAGGAGTAAATTGAACAAAATTAGTGTAAGACGTGTTCCCTGAAAACTACAAGACAGCTTTGAAAGACATGAAAGACCTCAACAGTCAGAGAGACCATATGGAAGACTTAATATTTTAAAAATGGTGAAATTTCTCAAATTGATCCACCAATTCAATGTAATTCTTATCAAAATCCCAATTGCCCTTTTTACAGAAATTGGCAAGCTAATTCTAAAATTTATGTGAAAATGAAAGAGATCCAGAAAAAGGACACAGTTGGAAATCTCACACTTCTTCATTTTGAAACTTACTACAAAGCTACATTAAACAAGCTAATATGTGGGGGCACCTGGCTGACTCAGTTGGTTAAAGCATGCAACTCTTGATCTCAGGGTTGTAAGTTTGAGCCCCACGTTGGGTGTAGAGATTATTTAAAAATAAAATCTAACCAAAAAAAAAAAGATAGTATGGTGGTGATTTAAGGTTAGAAAAACCGATCAATAGAATAGAATTGAGAGACGATAAATAAAACCACATATCAACAAATGGTGCTGGGACAACTAGGTATCTATATATAAAAGAATAAAGTTGAACACCTACCTCATACCATATACAAAATTTAAAGCAAAATGGGGTCAAAGGCCTACATTTAGAGCTAAAACCATAAAACTCTAAAAGAAAACATGGGCATGAGTCTTCATGACTTTGGATTAGGCCACATTTTCTTAAATATACTAAAAATACACACACGCACACACACACACACACACACATACACACAGAAAAAATAAACAAACTGGGCTTTATTCAAATAAAAACTGTGCTTCAAAGGACATTATCAAGAATGTGAAAAAACAATCCACAGAAAGAGGAAATATATTTGCAAATTATATATTGGATAAGGGACTGAAATCCACAACATAAAGAACTCTTAATATATAATCCTAAATAATTTATTATAATAAGAATAATAAATTAATAATGGTAATAAGTTAATAATAATATTGTAATAAAAAGACAACCCAATTTTAAAAGTTGCCAAGGTATTTGAATAAACATTTCTACTTTATTCTGAAAATTAAAGACTTTCTGAACTCTTTTAAATGAAAAAAATATCCATGCACATTCTTGCCAGAATGCCAGAGCCTCTACTTTTGCCTTCTTTTTGTCTGCTGCTTTTTTTCCACTCATTTAACTTCGTGTTAAAAATTCTACTAAGAGGGGCTCCTGGGTGGCATAGTCGGTTAAGCATATGACTTTGGCTCAGGTCATGATCTACAGTTCATGGGTTCGAGTTCTGTGTCAGTCTCTGTGCTGACAGCTTGGAGCCTGGAGCCTTCTTCAGATTCTGTGTCTCCCTCATTCTCTGCCCCTCCCTTGCTTGAGCTCTGTCTCTCTCTGTTTCTCAAAAATAAATAAAAGTTAAAAAAAAAAAAGAAAACATTAAAAAAATTCTACTAAGAAATCACAGGGTCAGAGGGAAGTCCAAATAAAACTGCTTAAATTTTTTACTTACTGGAAAAAAAGCCCAATTGTTTAATAGAGTCAGAAAGTAATTATTCAAATGTGTTTGAGTCACCATATGGACCTTGATTATCTGTGCTTTTCCTGTCACTCATTATGAGAAATAGTTAAGATGTAAATGATTCTTAGAGTTATCTATAAATTATAATATAATTAGACAATGTCTTCACTGACAGAATTGAAATGTTATTTAGAAGCTATAACTGAAATACAGACTAATTGATCAAAATAAAATTGCTCTTGAAAATTTGAAGCAAAATGCTGTAAGTGTCCCTTAAAATTGGGATCTCTCTTATTGGAACCGATCATTTTACATTTCTGTTTTCCTAATTGAGGACAAGAGACAATGTGGGTTAAGAGTGGGGCTCTGCAGTAGATTTAGGTTTCCTTTTGGCTCCATAACTTTTCCTTTGTTGTAAAAGGTGAAAAATCAAAACAACTTTATAATTTTTGAGGGACTGATATAGGAATTAAATAAGATACTATATGTGAAACGTTTAGAATACGGCCTGTCATGGGGTGATTACTCAGTAAGTGGCAACAATAACCTTGTTATGTATTATTATTGTGTATATACTAACAGCTCCAGAAACAAATAATCTAACTTCATTTATTTGTTTAATACAATCACTAGTGAAAATTTGTTTTTATTTGAACAATTAATTAGATTATACACTATATATATATAAATATATACACACACACACACACACACACACACATATATATACATATATATAATCACGAAAAGAATTTAGTAAAATATTTTGGTCTTTGTGAGCTTTTTCCCCAAAGTAGATGGAAGGGTCATGGATAAGGCACTTATTTTTCATCACTTTGCCAACATCAGCTAAAATATGACAGAAGATTCAGGAGATTGCCTCGGATTTCCCGAAACAAATGTTTGTAGAACAAAAGTAATGCATAACATTTTGTTTAGAAATGAGTCATCAGTACCCAACCTTATCAGAGAAGGCAGTTAATTTGCCTCTTTTAAGTAGGCAAACCCCATAGGAATTGGGGTTCCTTGACCTGCTGTTTAACATCAAAATTTTTAAAAATCCAAAAATTTTATTTACATTTAAAAACATTTTTTTAAATTAAGGAACCATGAACTGAACATGTCTTTAATATTGACTCATATTTAACTTGCCATTTCGTTTGTTATTTATTGCCGGGTCTTCATTTTGGATTATGAAATTTATTATCAATATATTATATAGGAATGATCAGGTTTATTATCAGTATATTGTATATTTTTTACTCTTTTCTTTTTTTTTTAATATATTTTTTTTCAACGTTTATTTTATTTTTGGGACAGAGAGAGACAGAGCATGAACGGGGGAGGGGCAGAGAGAGAGGGAGACACAGAATCGGAAACAGGCTCCAGGCTCTGAGCCATCAGCCCAGAGCCTGACGCGGGGCTCGAACTTCTGGGCCGCGAGATCGTGACCTGGCTGAAGTCGGACGCTTAACCGACTGCGCCACCCAGGCGCCCCTACTCTTTTCTTTTTTTTAAAAAATATTTATTTATTAATTTTTGGAGAGAGAGAGAGAGAGAGAGAGAGAGAGAGAGAGAGAGGCAGGGAGAGAAGGAAACAGAGAATCCCAAGCAGGCTCCACACTGTCAGCACAGAGCTTGATGGGCTTGAATCCACGAACCATGAGATCATGACCTGAACTGAAACCAAGAGTCGAATGCTTAACTGACTGAGCCTCGCAGGTGCCTCTTTATTCTTTTCTGTAATAATTTCTTGCAATTATACTATTTTTCATCATGTTGTATATTTTTTTGTCCATTAAGTAATACTGATTTTACGTTTTCTATACTGATGTACTTTTTTTTTTAATTAGAGCTTAAAAAGCTAATCCAAATAACCTAGTAAATAAATAATGGTAAATGGCATCAAGGTATATTTGAATGACAGATTTTGAAACACTATGGTATGAAAAACTTTAAGGATCAAGTTTCAAAGACATTGTTCTTGAATTTTTAGGCTAAAGAGAGAACAGAAACTTAAGGAGCTGCAAGTATTGTATTCTGTCAGTTAGCTTTATACCTAGATATAAAGTTTAAGAGCATTATCCAATTTTGCCTTTAAATTTCCATATATTTCAGTTGCTCTTTACTCACAAATGAAATATGTTTTCACTTATTTTTCCTTTGAATCACTCCAATATTTGCAAATCAGGACAGAAACATCTATGACTATAACTGCTCTCAAAGTAGTCACAATTTAATAGTGGAGGCAGACACAAAACACGTAAGTGTAATGAAATGAAGAATGGATTTGGAGTGATGATAGATATCTAAGCAGTCTTATGAAAGTCCAAAGGAGGTAAAAACAAAACAAAACAAAACAAAACAAACAAACAAAAAAACAAAATCTATGTCTGAAAGCAAAAGAGAGAGACAGACCCAAAAGACTGAATAGAGCTGGTGGCATTTGATCGGATACCTAAGGAATGAACAGGTAAAATGGCAGTGGAATGAAGGAGTCCAGGTAGATAGAAATTTGTCAGCAAACTCTGAAGTGAGGAAGTGCCACGTGTGTTCAGGGATTGAAAACTTACTGTGACTGGTGCTCAGACATATAGTGGAAATGAGCCTGTGAAAGAAAAACAAGGCTGAATATCAAACTAAGTAGTTGAGACTTTATTTAGGGAATTTATTAAGGCAATGGGTTAGTGAAAAGATGGGCCATTGCCCTTCTTTCACATCATCTCATGCTGCCATTTGTGCACAGGGAACGGAGTCAGTTTTAGAGCTAATGCATCTAGAGTTCTCCTGACAGAAGAAGTAAGTGTCAAGGCCAGAGGTCATTAGCACATCTTTGGAGCCATAAAACTGGAATTGTGGATGTACTGAAAGACTTCGACTTAAAAAGAAAACCATTACAATTAAAGCAAGTATTAAAGAGTGTAATTGATGGGACATTTGCCAACTTTGAATTAATTAGATTTAGCTTTAATCTTTAGAAGTGCTGGTTGCAGCAAAATGAAACCATCCTTCTTTAGTGCAGTAAGACATTAATGTTCCCATTATGATTCATTTCCAATTTGAGCTCTTCCCAACTCAAATCTATTTGGTTGGTTAAAAATGAAGTGATGGTTGCAAATAACATGGGCTATCAGGGAGACCTGGGGTGGGGAGGGGGGAAGGAGGGGTAGGGGGGCTCTAATTTGGTCAAATGAAAGGCATTGTTCCCATTTGATTGTTATGAAAATTGAACCAACAGGTTCAATTGCCAATTTTCGCTCTATGCTTGTGCCTGTGTCTGAAGTGCGTGGGCATGCATAGGAATGCCTGCTTTTAGTGAAATGGGCAGGTATGAGATATATCGATTGGGTTCTTCCTGTCATTGACTGAGTAGCAAACCTGTCACTTCTCCAAGTAGTGAATCATGTCGACAGAATGCATTACATTTTATAAGTTTTTTTCTTTGTCCAGATCATCTGTAGTTGAAGCACACTTGTCACCTTTTAAAAGTGATCTCTGCAGCATTCCAGAGCCACTGAAGTATTCATCTTGACCTGGATAGTCAGTTTCTCTGCTAGCACAAAGAAGATTTTTTAACATGAACAAGATCCTTTCAACCACTCTTTGCTTTGGACTCCTAACTTTGTTATCTGTAATGATATTTTTCGAATTGGTGCATGGACGGCCATATCTTACCCAAGGTATGTACACATGAATCTAAAATCCTACAGATGGGTAAATAATCCTTATCTTTCTGTTTGCATTGCCTTGAGTTCTCTGCCATTATCAAAATAATATGTTAAGGCGTTAGTATTATTAATCATCAAACATCTTTTCAGAAGTTGCTGTTTTAGATTACATGTAATCCGTGATGCTGTTCTTCTCAAGTAAATTAATTTTAACCAACATTGTACTAAATTTATTTTGACTACACCTAATTTTTTATCTAATCATGGGGCACCTTTTTTCTCACTTCTGTTCTATGACCAAAGATAGTGAATGTATAAGTAGTAATACAATCAATTACCTAATATGTGCATATTTTATTTTATTTTTTAATATGTGCATATTTTATTTTTTAATATGTGCATATTTTAAAGTGAATCTGGGGAAAGCAAAATAATATTTTTAACCTACGAGATTATAAGTAAGTTGCTAATGAAAGGAGAATGACTTAGATAAAAGCACATTAGGATGGAAATTTGTGTTTGCAGAGATTTGGAAATAATAATGCATGGGGAAATCTACATAGTATTTTCAGGAAGACGATGCTAAATCCACATTATGCATTGACTGTATTTATCAGATTTCTAACATAGAGTACTTACATTAAATGAAATAATTTAATCTATGACATCAAAAATTTGTACCATGAGAAAGTTGGAGAAAATAAATTTTTGCTCTTGTAATATTGTAACTTGTATTGATCTTTCTTTAAAATTTTCAATGCATTTTGTACTGGAAATAGCTCTTCATCTGAGAATCAGTAGGGCTAAATGTAATGTTGATTTATTAGGCAAACAACCTCCTTGAAACTTTTATATATTTCTTTATGTTTGGAAAATAGTAATTTACAATAGTGCTCTCTAATTTTCCTTCCAGATTGAAATTTTGAGGTTATCTATCGTCTAACTGAACTCCTTGCTGGGAAGGAAAGAGCCTTTAACTTTGTCTTACATAGGGGAACCAAAACAGGATAGAATACATTTTATTTACATGATACTTGGTTGAGAAGAGGGATCAAGTTTCTCCCTTTGGGATCAAGTTCAATTTTACTAGACCATGTTGCTTCCAATGTGGTTTTAAAAGTCAATGAGAGAGCAGTTCTTTTGGTAGTGAAAATAAAATTGCATAAATCCTTGTTATTTATTTATTGGGATTTTCCCATGAAAAATAAGTTGTCTTAGAGACCTAGATATAAGGTTGGGAATCAAAAGAGTCTGGATTTTATCCATAGCTCACATTTAGTCTTTGGCGAATCAAAATCATTGCACATGATAGGCATCCTTTGTTCTTCCTGTGAAATGATAGTATTTTAAATGTTCTTAACACAATGTAAATGAGGAAAAATGAGACCATTCACTGAGGACTTTGCAAAATTAGGATGTTGGTGGTAAATGTAACTTCTGATTTCATGTGGATGTGGAATACAGAAAAATCAAACTCTAAAGTATTTTGCTAGGTTAAAGTTAAATAACACCTCTGACCCCAGAATACCACACAGTGATATGCATACATCACTGGCAGCATATTGGAAAGGTTTTTCTCTCTGGTACTCCCTTGGATTTATTTTATTGTATATAAACAGAGAAGATTACGTTACTAGTAGGGTTATTTTCTGATCTAAATTGTCTATGATTAGAGTCTCTCTCCATATACACGTATTTCAAAGCAGCCAAAGGTTTGACTTATGTCCTTGAACACATTGTTCAAATAAGCATTTTTGGGGGTTACCATCCCGCTCTTTCTGTGTTAGACAATGTCCAAGACAAATGACAGAATCTGCCAGCTGTCATTTGGTTGGAGCTATAGAAATGCATGGTTCAATGGATAAACCTGACACGGGGCAAGCTGCCTACCACAAAATGATGAAGAGTGAATATCAAGACCAAGAATACTGGAAAATTTATTAATTGTTTTGTATTTTATCATTTTGGGGATTTCCAGATTTCTTTCTGGTAAAATTTCTTGTCTATATATAGTGAGAAGCTTCAAATTTGAGTGAAAAGTGAGGAGACAATGAAACCTTTAAGATTCAGTATCTTTAAAGGGTGCCTGGGTGGCTCAGTCATTGAAGCACCCAACTTTGGGTCAGGTCTTGATCTCATGGTTCATGAGTTCCAGCCCTGCATTGGGCTCTGTGCTGACAGCTCTGAGCCTGGAGCCATTTTTGGATTCTGTGTCTCCCTCTCTCTTTGCCGTTCCCCCGCTCATGCTCTCTCTCTGTCTCTCAAAAATGAAAAAATATTAAAAAAATTAAAAAAAATTCAGTATCTTAAGTAGCAATGAACCAGTATTATCTGTGTATTTGCAAAAGCCTTCACTCTGTCATGTCTGGATAACTTTGTCATCCTTTGTGCTAAGGGTTCACCTACACTCAGGTATTTTTTATTCAAGCATTTCCCTTGTCATACTAACTTTTAGTTCAAAGACAAAAGCATATTAAAAGTATGTGTAATTGTTTTCTTTTAAAGCTGTATCTGTTTTAAAACTAAAAATGAAAAAAAGAAAAAAGACTTATTTTCAATTATATTTCTAAGACAATATCTTAACTTTAGAAATATAAAAAATATTTTTAAAAAATTTCTTGAAGAAACTTTTTCTTCAGGGATTCCTGTAAACCATGGTTGTCTTTAAAGGTACTGACAAGAATTTCTGAGGAGAGTTATGCAAGTGTAACCACTGGAAACAAAAGTAGTAAAGAGAGGCAAATTGATTCAATTTCTTTTGTGAAAAATGTCCCACTTAAATATGCAGAAGTGGATTAGTAATTAAGTTCCTAAAAGCTTCAGCTCTACACTTTCCTTGTTACCTCCTCCTGGTCTTATACATTCTCTAAGTTTAAGGCAATGAATTGGTTTCTCTTATCACAGTTCTAAAATAAGTAGTCATTGTCATCTGGCTATAATATGTACCCTATTTCTTTTTCTAAGAAAAATATTTTAAAGATTGTAGATTGTAATTTAACATTTTGATGAACAACTGTAATAACAATGACGTTATTACATGGTCACATTTTAAACTAAACTATGTCTGAGGGTCTTCATATCATTGATGTTGAGCAAATTTCCATTGATACTGTATTAATTTTTTAATTAATCAGTAGAAAAAATGTTACAGATAATTTCTATGTTTATGAAGTAAAGGAAATTGAAGAGTTGAGCATCCATAAACTATGTTTGGTCAATGTAAAAATGATGCTGTCACCTGTCCCACGTCATCCATTTGCTTCCTCATCAAGTCTCTCTCATTCGTTTTATTAACCTCTTAATTGTTTGAGTTAATCAATTAACATTTTGTAGACACAAGAAAGATGATTAAACAGAACAATATAGTTAAATTACGGGCCATTTCTGTAGCTAAAACCACAATGTTCTCACTTCTAAACTTCAGACTCAATGAATCTAGCTTCTGTTCAAGCTGTCAGCTAGAATGAGGAGCTAGCAAGTGGGGAGCATGATCCCACAGAAGTTCTGGACAAAAGTTTGGCTTTTCAAGCCACATCACAAAAGTTCATTTTGTTTGTAATATACTAGTTGTTACTTCAATTGCATTACTTGTTGATAGATATCTTGTTGAGTCTTCATGTCTTATACCTTGAGTAAAGGTTATTATCCTGATTTCTACTTCAGAATAAAAATATTTACAAAAAATTGGGTGATATTTTGCTTTTAAGGTGTTGAAAGAGTTGAGCATCTGATCAATGAATGGGCTGGGAGGTAAATTGGCAAAGATGGAAAGATGTCAATATGGAGAAAGGAGACTTCATATCACCTTTTCCATGAGATTTCCTTGAATGGTTTAAAGGCAATCTCCAGAACACAAAATGGCTCATATTTAAATGTGCATAGCACATAGAATCTTAAAATCAAATATTGTTTATTTTTTTCTTTAAAAAATTTTTGGGGCACCTGGGTGGCTCAGTTGGTTAAGGATCCAACTTGTGATCTCAGCTCAGGTCATGATCTCACAGTTTGTGAGTTCAAGCCCCCATCAGGCTCTGCACTGACAGCATGGAGCCTGCTTGGGATTCTCTTTCTGTCTCTCTCTACCCCTCCCCTGCCTTCTCTTTCTTCCTCTTTCTCTCAAAATAAATAAATAAACTTAAAAAAATAACTTTTATATTTTTCATATTAAACACAAGAGTAGAAAATTTCAACAACACAGATAAAAAATAAGAAATTTACCTGCGATTCTACTACCCAAATTTACCTACTACCCAAATTTAGCAGGTAAATTCTAGGGTGTCACGTTTCAGACATACTCTCTCTCCTCTTCTCTCTCCCTCTCTCATAATCTCTCTTTGCTCCTATACATTCAATGATTTTTGAAACAGCCCCTCTTTTTGGGTTACACACCTTTGTCCACAGCACTTTTTTTGGTGAGTATATGCATTGATAGCTATAAAATGTATTTAATTAAAAGTGTTTTCGGTGACACAGATCGAAAATGGAGGCTTCATTACATTGGGATGATTATTACAGGAAATGAATTGTTTCCAGATAAAGAAGATGCAAACCACGAAGAACTATTGCTGGCTCTACTGAATAAAAATTTTGATTTCCAAAGACCTTCTAGCATTGGTAAGTTAGGAATTTATTCTGTCTTCTGACCTGCTCTTTCTCAATGTTAATTTGTAGTAAAGTAATAACTACTCCTTTTCATGCTGCACTGACAGCTTAAGTGTGTCTTATTATTTCATATTCATGATAAAGTAATGGCATTATTCAAAAATATTAAAATCCTATTTTCTTCAATTAGAGGGTCCTAATGGGATCAGTAACCATCTATTTACAAAATAGTTATCTTTAGTCATATTCTCATCTCTGCGACTTCTCACTCATACAGTTAATATTTTCTTTTACTAAATGCTTCAAATCTGTTCCCAGGTTTTCATTAGAAGTTTCACAAATTAACTGCATTTTAATGGCAGTTAAGTTAGCACATTTGCAATGAAATTCTCTCCATGTGGGAAACAATTGGAGTAGAGACCACTGGGAAATTTAGGCACACCGACTGACATTTTTTTCTTTGAAGATCAGCAGAATCTAATTTACAATTATGCATTAGAGTTTTCTCCAAGAAATGACAAATACTGTCAGAAACTTAGCAAGTCTAGCCTAAGAGAAAATGTGAGAATATGTCAATGTGTTACACTCTCCAAAAACATCTGATCCTCTAAAAAAAAAAATCTAGTCATGGGACAATGTGCTGACTATAACAATATCTTAATGAATACTTTAAAAATACAGGGTTTTAAAATTAGAAATAAGATATTCTCATTGAAGAAAATGTATGAAATTATAAAAAAGAAAAATTCATACTCAAACTGTAAAACCCAGAGAGAGCTAATATTAATATTCTGGGAATTTCTTTCATGAATGAATTGTATAGATGTTTGTGTCCCACTTTTTTTCACTTACTATTGTTTCATAAAATTTCCTCATGTTAGTAGAATAATTTACTTCTAAATAATAGTCCTTGTTAGAACTATGGTCTGTTTTAGAAAGCTTTGTGCTTATTACAAGAAATCAGGTATTTTTTCATGACATAACTGGTTGCAATTCAATATGTCAGGCATTGAGAAAATATTTGGGTCTTATATTAGGGATGGTGGGTGGTCTCAAATCTTATGGAAAAGACCTTTGCCTTCCACATAAGATCCCGAATGTGTGAATTGGGATGAATCTATTATTGGCCATGAAAGTTTTCATGTAACAAATGTGTCTTGCAGATACAGAACTGACTGGCAAATTGGAAGAACTTAACCAGGTGAGAGTGTGAAATACTTACATTTCAATTTTAATAATAATTAGAAGGAATTTATCTTTGGGCACAGTTTGAAAAATTATTGGTATGATACCGTAAATTTTTTTTATTCCTGCTAGAGAAAAAGTAAAGTAATTCATTAGAAAAAAAAAAATAGTCAAATTCCACTTGGGGGAAAAAAAAAACAAGAAAGAAAAGAAAACCAAAACAAAACTAAAGCTGAAATGATCTTGAGATAAAATCTGGATTCTCGTCCCAGCTCTCCAATTGTTATGAGACGAAAGAAACTAAAATTCTCTGGATCTAAATCTCCTCATCTATAAAATAGGAGGCTATACCTAGATTGGTGATTTTCAAAATGTATTATTATTTTTAAAAGTGGAAATATTTTTGGGGCGCCTGGGTGGCGCAGTCGGTTAAGCGTCCGACTTCAGCCAGGTCACGATCTCGCGGTCCAGAAGTTCGAGCCCCGCGTCAGGCTCTCGGCTGATGGCTCGGAGCCTGGAGCCCGTTTCCGATTCTGTGTCTCCCTCTCTCTCTGCCCCTCCCCCGTTCATGCTCTGTCTCTCTCTGTCCCAAAAATAAATAAATAAATAAATAAAAAAAACGTTGAAAAAAAAAAAGAAGAAAAAAAAAAAGTGGAAATATTTTTTCCCAAATAAATTGGATACGGTCTCATATCCAATTCATTCGGTTGCATACGAAGGTGGAGCTGTTCTGTTTAAAGCACCTGGTTGGGCGCCTGAAGGGTCACCTCTTTGAACCCGCTCTCAGCCTCCCGAGAGGGAGACCCTTAGCAGCCTTTTCCCCAACTCCTTGACATGCTGTAAAGAAAATGTGAAAATCACCAGATTCGATGATTTCAAAACTTTTTTCACAAACATGCATGCAAATCCATTATTATGCGAACCATGTGGCTCTTTGGGAGAGAGAATTGTGTCCCATTATTCTAGGCGGGTCAGACATGGACACTCTCAGTAGCCAGGCTGAACTCTACTTTGGTCAGAGTTAGATCTTCAGGGTGTAGACAATCAGAAAGCTTGCTAAAAATGAACATGGGTTTAATTCTGGGTAAAAACCCTAAGGCCTCAAAATACTTCTCCCTTCCTGCTGGAAAGGAGAAATATTTCAGGAAATCCAAACATTTACATAACTCTGTGGAGCTCCTTGAAAAGCACTGCTCATTATAGGTGACATGAAATCGAGTCCAGGAACACAGGCTGTGTTTCCAGGCTCCCCATTAATTAACACCCAGAGTGGACTTCCTTAACCATAAACCTGTTTTTTCCTCATGTCCTGTTGAGTCATGTACCTTTCTCAGTCAGTCTCTAAATACTAGTTTCCTTGTACTTTTCCTGTTTCTTTTTGTTTACTTTCTTCATTACTTTTTCTCCTTTTCAATTCCTTGTTTCTCGTTTCTCCCTTTCTTCTGTTTTTCCTACTCTTTTCCCTGTTTTATTCAAATACTTTCTCTTCTTCAACAGAAAATAGCATCATTCTAATTAAAGATGAATAATTTTTATGTTTGATTTTTAACAGCTGGAAAATCTAAAAGAGCAGCTCGCAGAGGCCAAAGATTCGGAGATATCCTATGCTATAGGTGGTCTATCTTCTTCCCATCCCAATAAGCGAGGTAAATTTTCATTTCAAATTTTTAAAATTGACATCTGAAAGATGAGTTTTGCAATTTTTACTAAGAAGAAAGAGAGTAACTTGATATTTCTTAATCCTATGGTGGTGCTCAAGATCAAGGCTCATATCTTTATTTTTTATTTTATTTATTTTTTAAACAGATTTAATGTTTATTTATTTTTGAGAGAGGGAGAGAGAGAGAGAGACAGAACAGGAGTGGGGGAAGGGGCCGAGAGAGAGGGAGACACAGACTCTAAAGCAGGCTCCAGGTTCTGAGCTGTCAGGACAGAGTCCTACACAGAACTTGAACCCATGAACTGTAGATCATGACCTGAGCTGAAGTTGGGTTCTCAGCTAACTGAGACACCCAGGCGCCCCTATTTTATTTTATTTTATTTTATTTTATTTTATTTTATTTTTTAAGTTTATTTATTTTGAGAGAGGGAAAGGAAGAGTGGGGGAAGGGAAGAGAGAGAGGAGAGAGTGAGAATCCCAAATAGTCAAATTCCACTTGGGAAAAAAAAAACAAAAAAAACAAAAAAAGAAAAGAAAACCAAACCAAAACTAAAGCTGAAATGATCTTGAGATAAAATCTGGATTCTCAGCACTAGCAGTGCAGAGCCTGATATGGGTGGGGCTCAAACTCACAGACAATAAGATCATGACCTAAGCCGAAGTCAGACACTTCTCCTACTGAGCCACCCAGGCACCTCCGAGGCTCATATTTTTAAAAAAGATTCCAGTGAAAACGTTCCCATATGAATGTATCTGAGTTCTGTGGTGTTTATAGCAGTGTGTCGCAAGGTCATAGGTTCTAGGTTTAAGTAAAATAGGCCCTTATTGTTTAAAATTGTGACTTACCTTTACTGTTTTGCTTCAACACTGGAGATAGGAGAATCACAAAAGGGAACAATCAAGTTTCAAGTTAATCCAGAATTTTAGAACATCTTTATTAAAGTCATTGCTCTAACGTTTGGTTCAAGGCTTGATTCATAACATTTAATTTTAGGAGGATTTGTCTTTTGGATCCCTCTTACTATTTATAATATTTCTTGGGAAATTCTTGTTTCTTGCTGAATTAGTTATTATATTTGAAAAACTTGTATGTATGTTTTTCCATTCATAGAGTGATGTGAGCCTTCCTAAAACTTGTTTTATTTACACTTGTCTCTCTTCTCAGATTTGTCTTTAACTTGTACATAAACCTATGTCACAATTGCTACTAAGGGGGAAAAGGAGACACTGGTATTATTTAAACACTTAGCATATTATATTTTATATTTTCGTATCTCAAAATATTGTGGTTAATACATAAGCACTAGAGCTACACTGCCTGGGTTCAAGTTAATATTGACCATTTTCTACCTGCTTGAACTTGTGCAATTATCTAACTTCCTGTGCCTTATTTTCTTTGCCCCAAATGCAAATTATAATCCTAAGTATCTTTATGAGATTGTTGGGGGGACTTGATGAGTAATATATGAAAGGAATTTAGAATAATGCCTAGCAAATAGTAAGTACTATGTAAACTTAACTTGTTTTTTATGGTTTTGATCAATGCTATAATTATTATTTTATTCTCTTCATAAACATCAGGTAGCTATTACTATGCCTATTTTATAGATGAGGAAATTACATCTCAGAGGGATTAAATTATATGCTGAAAATAACCCCCCTGCTAAGTGACTCAGCCAGTGAACCTGAAGGAGATGGTAGTAGAACCTTCCGGAGTTTTAAGGACTTTGGCTTTTACTAGGTATCATGTGGGACATCACTGGAAAGTTTGAGCTCAAGAGTGATACGAGATAATTTTTAGTACAACCACTCTTGATGCTTTGTGGAGAACACACTGCAAAAGATGGGCAAAGGTAGAAGCAGAGAAAACTTTAATAAAAATAATTTAGTGGTAGCAGCTTGGATTCGGTTTGGCAATAGTTTCCTTAGAAATAGAATTGATAAGGAGGGGTCTTATTCTTTGGCTATATTTTCAACAAAGAAGCCAACAAAATTTCTTGTAGGATTACACGTAGGTTGTATTAAAAAATGACGGAAGGTGTCAAGAGTGACTCCAAAGATTTTGTTCCAAGCAACTAGGAAAAAGAGGGCAAATTCTACTTATTGAACCAGAGATAGCTGGAAGAGGAGAAAGTTTGGTAGTGTAGAGGGTTGAAATACAGATTTGTTGGGCCTTCTCATAATTAGCGTAGCTTAGGCTATGATGTGTTACCAGTTTTAATCCAAATCTCAGAGGACTACCGTATAATAAAGTCCAATATATGTAGTATAACCCTCTTTGATTTTCTGACTATTTCATTTGAAAGGTTGTTATGGCTTGACTGCCTCTCATATTGCCAAGACATAGGAAAGGAATAGAGGACACATCTCAGGTCTAAACTGCCCCAGTTCAGAACTTGGTTCAGTGAGAAGTGTCACTTCTGAAGTCCACTGGCTAGAATTAGTCATGTGGGCTGCCACCAAAATATTGGCAAGATAGGCTGATAAATTTTAGGAAGTACATATAATACCTGGGGACCACTGCCTCTACTACAGTCAGTCCTTTCATCTCTTCTTAACCACATAGACTATACTTATCCCATTCCCATTAGAGACAATCCCAGATCTCTTTCACTGACTGAACCCAGAACAAATAACAGGCTTTCCAGGAGAAACTTACTAGTCTTCATTAGATACAGTGTGGCTTCTTCCTCTTCATTCACAGACCTGTTGGCTAAAAGGACAATTCCAATAATTGGCAGAGGAACAGGGACAGGATAACCACAATCAGAAATCCATTCATAAAGGAAACAAACAAGAGATACACAGATTGCTACCCTCCAGGAATTCTGAAACCCCACTGGGCAAATATTATAAAGGTCTCCTACCCTGGGGATGGAAAAAGGTGTCTTGATTTGAGCCTTTAGTATCTAGGAGGAGTCATTTGCCTATTGTAACATTTCTGGTGTCTACAGTGTCTGAGATTTTTGCTTTTTCATTTTCATCCTTGGATATATCTTATGTGTTCCTTGGGGAATATTCTCTTCTCTGGGATGGTACAGTTTTCTTGGGTCTCATCCCACTCTTGCAAAGTTGGAGGTCTGAGGTTTATTTTGTCTTAAAATATCAAAGATATTTTTATTTTAGGGTTTATGATGTCCTTTCAAAAATTTAGAAAGCTTCTCATCTGCTTGCTACATGCAAATGCTTTTGAAGAAACAATTTTAATTATTCTGCCTTCTCACCCCCAATTTAGTAGCAGTTGTCTTGAAAGTAGGTGGAACATGGGCACCTGGGTGGCTCAGTCAGTTAAGCATCCGACTTTGGCTCAGGTCATGATCTCATGGTTTGTCGGTTCAAGCCTCGTGCAGGCTCTGTGCTGACAGCTCAGAGCCTAGAGGCTGCTTCGGATTCTGTGTCTCCCTTTCTCTCTGCCTTCGCCCACTCCTGGTCTGTCTTTCTCTCTCTCAAAAATAAATAAACATTAAAATAAAAAAAAAAACAAGTATCTGGAACATGCCTTAAAGACTAAGCACTCACTCTGACTTCTTTATTCAAATTGTTATTTATGGAGCCTCTGTCACTTGGAGTAATTTTAAATCTCATTTTATAGTGTTTTGGATCTAGAGGAAGTTAACCCTTTCAACATTTTGAGAGCTTGTATTTCTGAACTTTTTATTCCCTTTGTATTTGCTGTCACATTGCATTTGGGGATGAATTAGGTAAACTACACTAGCAAAGTAACCTTACTATCTCAGTGATGTAACTTGCTTTAATATTTATTTTTTATTTACACGAAGCCTTGTGTATGTTGGTCACTTTACTCTGTATCCACACTATGTGTCCCCATAGTGGGACAGGAAAGAAATGGAGGTAAACACATTCTTATCTGCCAAAATTAGACTCATGATCTTAACCTAACTTACTGGGGTCAGGGAAGCACTTTGGAAATGTAAAAAAAGCACAAGGAATATTTGGACAGTCACATCCCTACCACAGATGTTTTGGGCTTATGCTATGCATAGCAATATCATCCCAGTATAGCAGGCCTTCTTATGTACATTTTTGGGTTTCAGTTACTTGTGGTCAACCATAGTCCAGAAGCAAATGATCTTCCTTCTGACATACCATGAGAAAGTCAATAGTACCTTCATGCTACATCACAGGGCCTACGTCATTCACCTCATTTCATGTCCTTATATAGGCATTTTATCATCTTACATCATCATCGTAAGAAGGGTGATTATAGTATAATAAGACATTGTGAAGAAGCCACATTCACATAACTTGTATTGTAGTATATGGTTATAATTGTTCTAGTTTATTATTTATTGTTGTTAATTTCTTTCTGTCCCTAATTTATAAACTAAACTTTATCATCAGTATGTATGTATAGGATAAACATGTATTTTTTTTAATTTTTTATTTATTAAAAAAATTTTTTTTAACATTTATTTATTTTTGAGACAGAGAGAGACAGAGCATGAATGGGGGAGGGTCAGAGAGAGGGAGACACAGAATCTGAAACAGGATCCAGGATCTGAGCTGTCAGCACAGAGCCCGACGCGGGGCTCGAACTCAAGGACCGCGAGATCATGACCTGAGCCGAAGTCGGCCACTTAACCAACTGAGCCACCCAGGCGCCCCAGGATAAACATGTATTTATAGCATTCAGAACTATCTGCAGTTTCAGGCATCCACTGATGGTCTTGGAACACATCCCACACAGATAAGGGGGGACTTCCTGTAGTGATCTGAGTAGACCATTGAATATACAAATTTGAGGTTTAGGGAAACAGCTTGTATTGGAGTTATTCATTTGACAGTTATCAACATATCAATATTGCTTGGCATTGTGATGAAACCATCTAAGGAATGACTCTAGATATTAAAGAGAAGACAGCCAGGCCTGAAGCCTAAGTGATTCCAAGGTTAGAGATGGGGCAGATGAGAGAATCAGCAAAGGAGGCTGGGTAGGAGCAGCTACCAAGGAAGGAAGTGACAAAGAATGTCCCACTCCTTCCAGGAAGAAGTAGTGAAACTATATTTGAAGTTGGATAACTCCAACTTTCCTTCTGAACAGCAATAGAAAGATTATTAATGGATTGGCCAAGAATTGTTTGGTGGACTTTTGTTGAAGGAGAAAATGATAAAACAATATTTTTATCGTTTGTCAGGAAACACTGACAATACACATCACTTTTGAAAAATTTTGTTTTAAAGGGTAGAAAAATTGGGGTATTAGCTAGAACATTTTGGGGGAGTGTCAAAGAAACTTTTTATTTGTATTTATGCAAGTAGATATTAAAACATATTTGTATGTAGTAGGAACAAAGTAAAACATATGAATTAGATGCCCAGGTTAGGTGACCAAAACAACCCACATTATACTTAAAGTCTGGTTCTATTGCAAAAGTATGAATAACATTACATGAAAGTAAAATGGACCTAGAGATCCAGCTAATGCAATAGTAACTTATGCTTACTGGGAAATATTATAGTTTGGTTTAATAATTTATTTTATAGTTGGTAGACACCTGCTAACTTCATTCAGAATTTGTGATAAAATATGATAAAATACAACATCTTTCCATTTATAAAAATCCTTAACAGATTGTGTATAGAAGGAACATACTTCAACCCAATAAAGGCCATATATAACAAGCCCACAGGTAATATCATATTCAATGGAGAAAAATTGAAAGAGATTTCTCTGAAATTGGGAACATCACTTCTATTAAATATAGTGCTAGAATTCCTAGCTATGCAATTAGGAAAGACAAAGAAATAAAAGGCATCCAAATAAGGAAGGAAGATGTAAAACTCACTTTTTGCTGATGATATAATCTTATATATACAGAATCTCAAAGAGTTAGTAAAAAACTGTTGAAATTAGTTGGTGATTTCAGTAAGTGGCAGATTAAAAAATCAACTTACAGAAATCAGTGGCATTCCTTTATACTAATGATGAAGCATAAGAAGAAAAAACTATCCCATCACAATAGCATAAAAAATAATAAAATACTTAGGAATAATTTTTTTATTGAATTGTATTTGATGTAAAATATTATGTTAGTTTCAGGTATATAGCATAGTGACACAATAGAAAGTGATCACCAGGATAAATCTAGCCACCATCTGTTACCATATAAAGTTTTTCAATATTATTAACTATATTCCCTATGCTGTACACTGAATTCCCATGTCTGATTTATTGTATATCTGGAGGCCTGTACCTTTTAATCCCCTTCCCCTATTTTACACCCTCTCCTCTGGCAAATGCCAGATTATTCTCTGTATCTAAGAGTCTGTTTCTGTTTTGTTTGTTCATTTATTTTTTAGATTCTACATATAAGTGAAAGACTACATATAGTCTTCGTCTTATTTTATTTAGCATAATACCCTCTGGGTCCATCCATGTTGTCACAAATGGCAAAATTTAATTTTTAAATGGATATTCCATTGTGTGTGTGCGTGTGTGTGTGTGTGTGTGTGTGTGTGTGTGTGTGTATAATCAATCTTCTTTATCCATTCATCTAATGATGGACACTTAGGCTGTTTCTATATCTTGGCTATTGTAGATAATGCTGCAATAAACATAGGGACACATGTATCTTTTCAAATTACAGCTTTCATTTTCTGCAGCTAAATAACCAGAAGTAGAACTGCTGTATTATTTGGTAGTTTTGTATTTAATTTTTGAGGAACCTCTGTACTGTTTGCCATAGTGGCTACACCGTTTTGCCTTCCCACCCAAAATGCATGCGGGTTCCCTTTTCTTCACATCTTTGCCCATTCTTGCTTGCTTGCTTGCTTGCTTGCTTTATTTATTTATTTATTTAATAGTCATTTTACAGGTATGGCGTGATAGCTCATTGTGGTTTGATTTGCATTTATCTGATGATTTGTGATATTTAGCATCCTTTCATGTGTCTGTTGGCCACTTGTATGTCTTTGGAGAAATGTTTACTCAGGTCTTTTACTCATTTACTTAGGAATAAATTTAACCAAGGAAGTGAAAAATCTGCACAATGAAAGCTATAAGTCTTTTCTGAAAGAAATCAAAAAGAAGACACAAACAGATGGAAAGAAATGTGTGTTTATGGATTGGAACAATAAGTATTGTTAAATGGCTGTATTCTGCATAGCTATCTACAGATTCAGTGCAATGTCAAAATACTATTACACAGAAAACACTATTTCAAAGAAACCACACAAATTTATGTTTCACATAAATAAAATAAATAATCTTAAAATTTATATGGTACCACAAAAGACCCCAAATAACCAAAGATATCTTGAGGATAAAAGAACAACACCTTATTTTAAACTAGATTTCAAAACCATAGTAGTAAAAACAGTATAGTACTGGCACAAAAATAGACATATAGACCAATAAAACAGAAAACCCAGGATTAAATGCTGGCATATAGAGTCAACTAATATTCAACACAGGGCCAAGAACACCCGGCAGGGAAAGGATAGTCTCTTCAACAAATGATGCTGGGAAAACTGGAGGAATACATGCAGAATTGAATACATGAAATTGGACCTTTATGTCACATCACAAACAGAAATTCACTTGAAATGGATGAAAGACTTACACATTAGACCAGATAACATAAAACACCTACAAGAAAATATAGGGTAGTAGCTTATCAATACTGGTCTTGGTAATGACTCTTCGGACATGACACCAAAAGCACAAGCAACAAAAGCAAAAATTAACAAGTGGGACCACATCAAATTTAAAAAATTCTTCACAGCAAAAGAAACAACTAACAAAATGGAATAAAATTTTTGCAAAGCAAATGTTGGACAATAGGTTAATATCAAAAAAACCATAAAAGATAGCACTTAATAACAACAAAACCCCCAAGAGTATCTGACTTAAAACATGGGCAGAAGAACTAAATATATTTTTTTTTCTCAAAGAGGACATCAAAATAGCCAATGGGCACACAAAAGATGCTCAGCTTCACTAATTAGCAGGAAAATGCAAATCAAAACCACAATGAAATATCACCTTACACTTGTTAGAATGGCTATCATTAAGATGACAAGAGACAGCAAGTGCTGGTGAGGATGTGGTGAAAGGGAGCTCATACACTGTTGGTAGGAATGTAAATTAGTGCAACCACTATGGCAAACAATATGGAAATTCCTCAAAAAATTAAAAACAGATTTACCGCATGATCCAGCAATTCAACTTCTGGGTGTATTACAACAGATGAGTGCATAAAAAAGAAAATGAGGTACATATACACAATGGAATATTATTCAGCCATGAGAAAGGAAGATATCCTGCCATTTATAATGACATGGGTGAACATTGAGCACATTTTGCTAAGCAAATAAGTCAAAGAAAGACAGGTGTTGTATGATATCACTCATATGTAGAATCTAAAGTCAAACCTGTGGAAGAAAGTAGCAAGTAAAATAGTGGCAACCAGGAGATTATAGAGGGAAAGGGATCGGTTAAGGTTGATGGTGGTTAAGTATATAAACTTCTACCGTGTAGAAATAAACCACAGAAATCTAATACACAGTGTAATGAGTGTGGACGATAATATTGCACTATAATGATGTAATATGACAAATACTACTTCAATGGCAATCATATTTACAGTATATAAATTTATCAAAGTAACACATTATACACCTTAAATTTAAAAACTGTACTGTGAAATTTATCAAATAAAAAAAAGAGAAGAAAAAAACTCTCCTTAGCTTTCACTCCAATCTATTCACTTAGTTGCACTCCTAATAACTTGAGCTTTGTGGGTGCATAAACCGAAGTAGGATAGAAGCAGCACATTTGAAGAAACCTGGGGTTGGGAGGTGAAAAATAAATATATAGCTGCCTAGCACATAATATCCTCCTAAAAATAGGGATTACAAGAGTGAACCGGACAGAGATCAAGAAACACCAGAATACCGGCTAGAGTTTTTCTTCACCTAGATGGTAAATGATGGATAAACACTAAGGAGTTTGGCTGCTCTATGGGGAATATCTTTTATGACACTTCCTTTAATTCGGGTCCAAAATTTTCCAACTATGCTCCATTGAATACTTCATCGAGCCACTCATGTGATGTAATTTTTGGATATATGTAGATTTATTTCCTGGAAGACTGAGATATCCAGTGATATCTGAAGGGCTGGAAAGGGCAGTGATGATAACTTTCTGAAGCACACTATACAAAGAAGATGGGAATGGAAAATAAACTTCTTTCATAGGATTTGAATGTAGTTTCATTCAAAGGAGGATGTGACTCTTGTAGAAATGAAAAGTAGACTCAGTGCTATCATAACACTGTGTGTGTAGGTGGTAATGAGCTTGAGGATTACAGTTTACACAGTGAGAAGAGAGGGAGGGAAACTTGGAGAGTAGATATACTTAGCATTTATTTCAAAGAGTAGCTTAACAGTACTGAGTTTTTTAAAAACATTTTTCATTGTGCTCCCATTAATCAATAGAGAATCAAAGATCCATCCTCTTGGGGTCATAATTTTAGAAACCACTTAGATGGAAGGAAATTAGAGAAATTTATAATGTGTTCTATGAAGCTACTACAAGCCTGATGATTGATTGGGAACAGCCTACAGAACATTTAAAAGGACTCATTTGTGCATTTGAAGATTAAAAAACTGATAGAATTGGTTTGATTTTTCTGAAGCATATGAAGACTCGATGTGATAATTAAATTACTTAAATAACATTTGATGGTTTTCAAAGTGAGCCTTAAACTCTCTTCCTTCATTTCCCCCCAGCAAATAGAAACATATTTATCATACTTTTTGCTTATGTTACTTCCTCTTTGGGATTTCAGTTACCCCAAATATAAAACAAAGGGGTATATCTAATAGGATGACCTACTGTATTCTCTTTATAGTATTATATACATTATAATGTAGAACAGTTCTGTCCAATAGAACTTTCTGTGATGATGTGAGCATTCTCTAATGCATTACCCATTATGGTAGTCACTAGATACAACTCATTACCGAGCACTAGAAATGTGGCTAGTGGGATGAAGAAGCTGAATTTTCTTTTCTTTTCTGTTTTGTTTTTTGTTTTGGTTTTCTAATTTTATTTAAGTCCAAGTTAGTTAACATAGTGTAATAATGGTTTCAGGAGTAGAATTTAGTGATTTATCACTAACATATAACAGCCAGTGCTCATCTCAACAAATGCCCTCCTTAAGGCCCATCACCCATTAATTTTAATTAATTTATAGATGCACATGAGGCTAAGAACTCCATATTGAACATTCCTTTCACAAAACTCTGTCATACTGGCACACATAAACTATTTTATTCAAATGTAATATTTCATCAAATATCCTCCTAATAAAGAATTTGTTTTGCTTTCTTTTTTAGCCTGCTTTTGGAAATACTGTGTCTGAAGGTTTTTCTCTGGATACAAAAAGATAAGAACATTAGAAAAAGATACACATCTACTCACCACTACTTAAAGATTCTAGCTCTTTGAGCATAAAGAAAGGATGGCGTTTATTCTGCATACTGTATGCTTAAGGTTTAAGTTGTGAATGATGACAAATCAGTTGCACTTTTGCATGGCATGGGTTATCAAATGGCCTTGTAGTGCTAAAATTTACAGTGCTGTATCTATTGTATGCTTTCCGTAGATTCATTTTCTACATATAATTTTGTCTCGTAATGACTCTGATTTTGAGCTATCAATTAAAATATTTTAAAAAGCGGGGCACCCAGGTGGCTCAGTCGGTTGAGCCTCTGACTTTGGCTCAGGTCATGATCTCACTCACGGTTCGTGAGTTCTAGCTCTGTATGGGGCTCACTGCTGTCAGGACTGTCAGCCATGGAGCCTGCTTCAGATCCTCTGTCTCCCTCTCTCTCTACCCCTACCCCGCTCGTGCTATCTCAAAAATAAATAAACATTAAGATAAAAAAATAAAATATTTTAAGGGTGCCTGGGTGGCTTAGTCAGTTAAACATCCAACTTCAGTTGAGGTTATGATTTCAGGGTTCCTGAGTTCAAGCCCCACATTGGGCTCTGTGCTGATAACTCAGAGCCTGGAACCTGCTTCAGGTTTTTTGCCTTTCTCTCTCTCTGCCTCTCCCCTCTCACGCTCTGTGTCTCTCTCTCAAAATTAAATAAACATTAAAATTTTTTTTAAAAAAGTATTTTAAAAATCATCTTGGAAATTAAAATAAATTTAATTGTATCAACTTATGGAAAAAATATGCATCATTGTCCTTTCTCTTTCTTATGATTGTGCTAACTACTATCTCTTTTCTGTTCATTTGGACAATTGTCACTGAAACTACTACAACCAAATGAATACATTACTGGGAGCAGAAATATATGGTTTATTAGACTCTGGAAGAAAGTGATATTAGATGTCTCAGAGATAGAAAACTTTCTTATAAAACAATTTGCCTGTTGGTTTCTTAATTATCATCTATGCCTCCTCCACAGCATCACGGACTATTTGAGACTCAGAATGTCTATAAGAGATTAGCTTCGTTGTGCCAAAAAAATAAACAGAACAAAAGAACTCATTGGATTTCTCTTGATTCTTTTTTTTTCCTTTTCACATCCATATATCAAACTTGCTCTTGCTTACATATGAACAAGCTTATTTACTTAGTCAATTCAAGGCTGGGAATTCAACTTCAATATTGTGTGTCACCTGTTCTAGCCCCAAAACATTGTTAACATAACTTAAAATAACATTAAGGACTAGACTAGATGGCAAGGCCAGCCTGCTCACATTCCCTTACTTCACAATATGGGGAAAATGCAGTTTACCTACATGATATCAATTTTGTGGTGCTTAAAGAGAAAATTATTGCAGAGTATGAACAATATTGCTTAAGTTGAAAAAAACCATAAAACAAACCAAGTTGAGTGACATATCTAGAGTGCCATATATATACTTGTTAGGAACCACTCAAATGTACATAAATATTAGTTGCTCAATCACGCCTGATTGTTCCTACATATTTACACCAGTAGTAAACAGAAACATAATATTGTTATGAAGAAAGACAAAAATTCCCGCTTTCATCATCTCATGTTTATTACCTTTGGAACAGTTAAACAATATGCAGGCAGTTTGAATCTTTAGGAGTAAGGTCACACAGAAAGGTTTTTTGCTACTTCTTCCTTTTAGGAGAATCCATTAAGTTGTATTTTAATAGTTTGCTTTAAGAAATTTAATCCCTAAAGCTATCTGTAGATTAAAGGTAGAATTTGTTAGACTTTCTGTAGTGTGAGTAAATTTTAAGATGATGCGGCATCATAAAACATCCCTCATAAAAAATTGTTTATGTAATTGATGACAGAACACAGAAATCCATATTCACAGTTTGCTCTATGAAGCTTCACAAATGAATGAGATGACTTATCATATTCTGAACAGAAATCATGTTTTAATTTCCTGCTATGTTAAAAGAATGCCCTATTTCGAACTGGTGTACTGTTGATTTATTTTCTACTTTGTATAAAGTAGTGGTGGAAATAACATGAAATAAAATAGTTATAAGTGGAGAAAACATTTTTCTCTTTTTGTTCATTAAAGTCTTGTATATATATTATATTATGAAATAAATGCATTATTACACATCAGAATAGAGTATAAATCCATACATTGTGACCTCTGACTTTAATTAAATGGAATGCCATAAGCATAACTTTGCATTAAAAAATATAGGTGATAGGAAATCAATTTGTTTATTTCGACTTTAAACCTTCACCACGAGAAAATTTTAGGCTAAAGTAGGCTTTAATACCTTTTGTCAATGCATGAAGCAGCAGCATCCAAGTGGATTAGAAGCTTACAGATAACCAAATGGGAGAAAAAGGGAAGAAAGAACCTCCAAGGAATAGAACACATTCCTAAAATTGAATAGAACACATTCCTAAAATTGAACAGAAGGTTGAAGAAAGCTGGCAAGAAACATTTTAACTTCTTCAGTAATTATTTCAAATAGAAAGTCCTACAGGATATTTTCCATGTACCACTGCTAACTTTCTAATGCAAGCTTCTGAAAACAATCGGTTAGCTCTCTCAAAACTCATTTCTCCTTGCTATAGCCCATCTATCACAATTAACAAAATCATTCATTTACTGTATTTTCCAAAATTTGAAGACTTTCAGCAGTTGAAGAAATTTTCCCTAAACTAAGAATACAAAGCCAACCATGTTCTAAGTGCATATGTTCATTTCTGTGTGTCTTTGATTGCATTCTTTGGATCATACGTTTATTTAATTTCAGTTAAAATTAACAGCTATCCATTTCTCACCTCTTGTAATATGAATATACCTTCTCATAACATTCTTCCTTTATATTCTAAAATAAAACTCTGCCCTATTCATCAAACTTTTCTCCTCCCATATATCAGGTCCATCTGACAGTGATTGCTAGTGTTTAAAGTTTTCCAGAGGTTTTACAAACTTCGGCTACTCTCTGGTTCAAGAAATAAGTTGTCTTTGTGTATTAAAAGCATACCCAATGTACCATTGGCTTATATACCTAAGTTGTAGTAATATTGTAGTTATTGTTGAGAACTGAGCGTTCCAGAGTATCAAACTTTATACTTCGATAGATCAATTAAAAATAATTTGAATCAGGGGCACCTGGGTGGCGCAGTCGGTTAAGCGTCCGACTTCAGCCAGGTCACGATCTCGCGGTCCGGGAGTTCGAGCCCCACGTCAGGCTCTGGGCTGATGGCTCAGAGCCTGGAGCCTGTTTCCGATTCTGTGTCTCCCTCTCTCTCTGACCCTCCCCCGTTCATGCTCTGTCTCTCTCTGTCCCAAAAATAAAAAACGTTGAAAAAAAAAAATAAAAAAAAATTTGAATCATTTAAAGAAATCATTCTTAAGCACATTATACTTTTCAATGCCTTTTTAAACACAATATATGAAACCAGTCAAACAGTTTCTTAGGCAAGTCAGTAGCATCAAAAAGATTGTTTATTGTGCTGTGTTAAAATTACGTGTACTTAATAAGCCCCAGACTGGTCCAGTGGTTTACTTTTTGATGATTCCTAGTCTTCTTCCATACTTTCCTCTGTTACTCCTGTGTGGTTGTTCTCCTCATAATCAGCCACTGCTACTCTTAATTAACTACCAGTTGTAACTAAACAGTTTTTTAATGTTTATTTATTTTTGAGAAATAGAGAGAGCATGAGTGGGGTAGGGAAGGGAGAGAGGGAGACACAGAATCCACAGCAGGCTCTAGGCTCTGAGCTATCAGCACAGAGCCCAGTGTGGGGCTGGAACTCACAGACCACGAGATCATGACCTCCCAGACCGCGAGATCATGACCTGAGCCAAAGTCTGACGCTTAACCGACTGAGCCACCCAGGCGCCTCCTACCAGTTGTAATTTAGAGAAAGTGGTTAGGCACCATGAGATGTCCAAACCTGATAAATGATTAATATCCTTCACTTCCTAATTCTGTCAATATGCCCTGACCTGCAGGTATTTTTTTTTTTTTTCAGTTCTTTGGAATAATAAAATTGATGGGCTTAATTACTGTTTGTTTTTTTTTTTTTCCTTGCTTACACATCTTCTTTTATTTCTGGAACTGAGGCTGTGCTTTATTTGGTTGAACCTGACTGTAATTTGAATACATTAAGAGAAGCCTAATCTCATTATCGTTTCCAAAGAGGCTCCCAGGAAAAGGATAAAAGAGAAGAAAAAATATTTAACAGAACATATACAATATTGTCTTTCCATGTTCCTCAATAATGAACAAATAGATCCTACCTAAGTTTTACAGAAACAAATCAGTCTTCAGTTATTATTCTTCAACTGGATAAATGTAAGTGGGAATATAGAAAGTATTTCATGGTATTGTGTTTTTTCATTGTTTCTTAGAAAAGTAAAGTTTGGGGCTAGGTAATCATTCCCGTTAGCTAAAATGTGTATTTAAAAAATATCCATACATTGAAGTGGTCTGCGTAATTTAATTAAAGCTGTAACAATACTGTGATGTGATGGACTGAAGTTCAAACTGTGGAAAGGATTTGCAGAAGATCCGTTCCTTAAAAGTTTAATCATTAAGGAGTGTAAAGAACTTCACTGAAGCATCTTCCATATTTCTGTGATTTCACCCAGGGAAGTTGTGTCTGCAAAAACAAAAATTGAAATTGTTAAAGCTACGAGAACTCCATAGATAAGGGGAATACCATCAACTTCGCTTGAGAACTAAAACTACATGATGTTTCATTATACCTTTTATTTCTAGGACATATTTTTATTGCAAAGACAATAACACAAAATTATAATTACAGATCAAAATGCATTAGGAAGAATATCTTCAACGTATAAACTAGGTGCTTATTCTCAAGCCACAGTTCCTTTCTTTGGGTACCTGCTCTATTCTATTTCTTTTCCATTTTCAATCTTGGTTCAAGGATGTTGCCATGACATATATAAGAAAGATAAAGAAAATCTGACTACTACTTCCTGTTTATTGCTATGATAACATATTGATAATTGTTGTATATTTTGCTCAAAGGGGAACAATCATAATACTGGAATTTAAACATGGCATTTCTGCTCTTTGAGAATTCTGTCAGTATATTTGAATGATAGTGTGTCAAAATTGTTTTAAAATAAAAAAAATTGTCAGTATAATAAAGCAACATGTGCCTTACATTCTTAAAAGTCTTAGTGCATATGGCAGCAAGGGGTAGCATAATCAATAGTCCTATTTCTACCAAATTTGATCAGGAAGGCACCCTGATTTCAATGGCCTAGAACTTGCTAACTGCATTTAGAGAAAACACCTCTCTGAATTTAAGTTGTTTAGAGCAGAAGGCTATAAAAAACTCAAAACTCAAAATTTTGGTCCAATATGTTAATGACTTGAGGAAGACATTGTGCAAATACCAGATTATCTTCCTTTCCAAAATATAGCAGAGAAGAGGTTAGCATTTGTTCTGCAAACTAGGTAACATAAAGCAGCTGTATCTAGACCTAAACTCAAAATAATAAGCAAAACTTCCACAATTAGAACCAGTTTCACTTTTAGTGTGAACACTTACAGTGAAACCCAGAAGGTGAAAACCCACAAATAAACCTGGTCTAAAAGAGCCTACATTAACTCCTACAGAAGCGGAACAAAGATTTTCACAGTCAGACATACTGCTTCTGTTTGTTTTAGAAATGTATAACCAGAGAAATTGGCATCCAACAATGACAATTATACCCTGAGGACCTTATAGGTGATGAAGAGAACTTTGGTCTAGAAGTCTAGAGACCTGAGTCCTGGACCTTGCTCTGTCTGAGAGCCTGTACAATTTTGAGCAAATCAATTTCCTCTCACAGACCCAATGTCCTCATTTGTTAAAAACAAAACAAAACAAAAGGATTGGATTAAAATAGACCTTATATTCTTGAATCTCTTAGTACCAAAAAATATTGTACCAATAAGAAATAATATACCAAAAATTGTTTTGAAAAGTTAAATGGAAATTAGAAATCTATTTTTATGTTTTTATTATTCATAAACCATAAAACATAAAACTTCACATGAGGAAGTAAAAAAGCATCTGAGAAATCCTGGTGATCATGGCAGGAAATAATAAATAGAAACCTAATGGTTGAGCAGGTGCACTTGCAATGATTGACAAAAGAGAAAAAGAAAATATATGATGTTAAGTTTTATTCTAAACCTATTCTTCTGTGATATACCATAGTGAAACTTTAATAACAAGGACAGTGATTTTCATGATACTCAACAAAGCCTATTAAATGAAGGACATAATATATTAATTTGGATTTCACCCATAGTGATTCGGGAGACATTATATTAATTCAACTACCTTTTGATAGTTTAGTAGCTCTCTGGAGTTTATATGGTCTAAAACTTCATATGAAATTATATGGAAATGAGTTTCCTGAATGATTTTTTTTCTTATCATAACCTGTTTTGGCTTAATTCAGAGATACCAAATGGGATGTCCAAGGTGATAGAGAACAGGTGGAAACTGATCAAAGTTTTAATCTCAGTGTCATAATGTTATCAATACATCAAGAAACTGGAGGATTGTGATCCTGATTTCAAGGAGTTACTTGGTTTGTAATAGCAATTAGTTAGATCTTTCTCAGATATAAGGTGGTGATTTTTAACAATCTTAAAGAGTGACCATACTTGGTATATCTTTAGATGTAAAGAAAGTCTGATCTATGTTTTGAAGATGCTACTGCTCAAAACGCACTGTTCGCCACAGTATTCATTAAGCATCCCCCCCCCCCCAAGTATTTGTGGACATTCAGTAACTTCATAACTTCATTGATCAAGAGCTCTGTGGACAAAAAAAGATTCTTTTAACTAAGTCATTCTGAGAATAAGAAAGTTGAAGTAAAATATTGACTTCTCATTGTGGTTTAGAGCATTTGACAAAGAGAAAAAACAGGCATGATTCAAGTTGAGAGGTTCAGGGCTAATGTGATGCTCTTGGGGACTTTGCAGATTTGGTTTAAGCATCATCTTGAGAGAAATAAAAAGCAGAGTTTTCTCTTCTGTAGCTTGAAATTGTCAAACAGCTCCAGGTTGTCTTACCTGCTTGGGAGAGAGGATGCATTCTCTGTAGCCTTTCCTGGGAAAAACATATTGCCTAGATTTTATGTTTAAAATTTACTGTTTAAAACATATAATATGTATGACTAAATATACTTATTAAAATATAAGCTTAGAATTTAAGTTTTCTGGATTTGAATTCTACTTACATCACTTACTAGCTATACGGCATTGTGAATTAATTAATATATCTAAGCTTTTTACTTATTTGTATAATAAAATAATAATTGTTATTATTATTATTGACTACTACATGTCAGACACTATTCTAAATGTATATTGTATATCAGATTTAGTCCTCTGCACAATGTAATGTGATAGAACTTATTATTATCTTCATTTTACGGAGGGGGATTTCAGAATTTCAACAAGATCCCACAGCTAACAGATGAATTAGGATTTGACTACAAAACTGACCTCTCTAGCTGGCAGTTTTACCCCTTATACTGTACTGTTTCTCAAGGCACTGGAGAGAGTAATAGGACCTACTTTATGGAACATGATGATTAAATGAAGCTATGTGTGGACAGCACTAAGTATAGGGTCTAGTGCAGAGTAAATTTTCAGAACTATAATCTAAGATGTTATCACTTGCATGTACTATCTGTCCAATACATTCTAGACTACTATATGCATTAATTTAATATTCACAACACCACACTATGTAGCACAATACAATCACCGTGTTATTATCTAAGTGTACAAGACATAGAGAAATAAGGTATCTTCATGGAAACAAGATAATGAATGATGACAGAACCAGGATTTTGATTAGGTGTTCTGATTCCGTGCCTATACTCTTTCTGCTACATCATTCGCTCTCCTATGTTCCATGTTATCATAATTCTTGGAATGTAGTTATCGGCAACAAAATGGTATGTGTCACTGAAATGTGTCTTCTTCATAATAGAGGGATTAGCACACAGTTATGTACATGTGAAGGTGATTTATTACATCAATTAGAATTTTAACCATTGTTCACATATTAATACTCAATAGTTATATAAGAATCTGGGAGAATAACTGAATCTTTTATGGTGAAATATATCTCGGACATTCTTTTGCTTCTTTAATGTCATTTAGGTTATTTAGCATCAATATATTATTGAGTACAGAAATGTTGAAAAAGTTATTTTATAACCTAGGAAATCAAAAGGGCAATTTATAAATCAACTGAATCAATTAGCCCATGGCAAAACATTAATCAGAAGCCTGCATATATTGTTACTTTGTCAAATGGTACTCACAGTTAGAATCAATTAGCCTCTGGAATTTGAGAGACGGTTTCCACCAATCCGATCCACAGGGATACCAAATCGCCTTTTTGGATGATCTACTACTTTCCTGTAATAAACCACGTAGAACATTTCTAAGCTGAAGTCCAAGTTATTAATTAATGACTTTTGCTCCTTTATTTCTTGCAGATCTGGGCACTGTCTTTGGGAGTGGGCATACATATGATAGTTACCTTTCATCAGTGCCCACTATATGCCAGACACTATCTCTTATCCTTTCAACATCTGTTAAAGTGGGTATACCTACCTCCATGTCACATCTGAGGAATCAGAAGCTTAGAGAAATTAAATGACTTATCCAAACCAAACGGTGCAGTTGAGAGTTGGGTCTTATTAGCATATCAATTTGCTAGGTGTTTAGCTTGGGTAAGTCCCTTCCTCTCTTCAAATCTTGGTGTATTCATTTGGTAATAGAAGAAGATTGAAGTCTGTCAGTGGTTTTCCCCAATCTCTGCCTCAAAATGGTTCTTCAAGGGAAAAATGGTAGTGGGAGAGGAAAAAGTGCTGATGACAATATTGAATGTGAAGTGCATCTCTCTTGTCTTCCCTCAGATTTTACCCAGACACACTTGGTACACAATGGTCTATGTCTGTTACATAGTCTCTGTGCCAAATACTGTTTGAAAAAAAAAAGCTTCATTATTACAATTAAGTTCAGGGGCATCTGAGTGGCTCAGTTGCTTAAGTGTCCGACTTCAGCCTAGGGCATGATCTTGCCATTCCCGAGTTTGAGCCCTGTATCGGGCTCTGTGCTGACAGCTCAGAGCCTGGAGCCTGTTTCAGATTCTGTGTCTCCCTCTCCCTCTCTCTGTCCCTTCCCCACTCACACTCTGTCTCTCCAAAAATACATATTAATATAAATAAATAAATAAATAGATAAAAAATTTAAAATAAAGTTTAAAAATCCTACAAGAGAACTTCTAGCTTGTATGTCCTATCAATTCTCTCTTTAGAAAGAAGAAACATCTTAATTTGATTTGTTATTGCCATGCTTTAGTTCTATCAAATCAAAATCCTAATGGGGAAGTCTCAGAATGCTCAGTACATGACTTTCACTGGCCATGGAGCTGTGAGAAGTTTTGAGCCTTCCTAATGAAGATAGAGACAACTTAACCAATTTTCAACAGTTTAAAGAGTTAAAAAGATTTGTTCAGAACATTTTGAACAGTTTCTATTCTAATTATTTGCATTATATTGTCAATATATACTACACAATTTAAACACCAAAAATTAATGAAAATTTCAATATCTATTATTTTTTCCTATTATCATTGATCATGTAACTACTATATATAAAGTTATTTTTCTGGCTGTCTTGGGATTGATAAATCAGACACAGCCTTTGCTTTCAAAAACCTATAACTAAGTACTCACAGATGGGTAATGATTTAATAAAAATAAGAAGAAAAATCTCTCATTTTTATTGATGCCAAATTTTTACCTTATCAGCATTCCTCATATCACTATTAGGTAAATAATTTATTTAAAAACTCTGAAAAGTATAGAGAATAATGGAAACACAGGGGATTTTTATTGCTGTGTCTTACATATAGAACATTGTATAAACACTGCCTGATTGTAATTAAAACAATAAATTTGGTGGTAATTAATATTTACCTAATGCTTTGTAGAAACCAGGTACTATGCTTTGTACTGTGTAGACAAAGATGATAAAAATGGACATTGAACCTGATATGGATCTATTCTCAAATGATATTGTAAGAATGACGCCATGTTATGGGGTTTTTGTTTTGTTTTGTTTTTACCTAATTCAGCCTTCCTTTCTGTTGATTAACATTCATCTTCATTTCCAAGTTGGCCCTTAGTTTTGCTAGTCAATGCAGGTAGCATTGTTTGTATGATCTTTATAAGGGTGTCTGCTAGACAACAGTTTGCTCAGTGGGGAGAAAGCTGAAAAAAACATATTTAGTGCTTATCCTTAACCTAGACATACCTCTGCCTCTATTCTTCAGATTTCTAAATAACATACCTTCTTAAGGGACTTCTGGGTGGCTCAGTTGGTTTAGTGTTCGACTTCAGATCACGTTATGATCTCACAGTTAGTGAGTTCCAACCCCACGTCAGGATCTGTGCTGGCAGCTCAGAGCCTGGAGCCCGCTTCAGATTCTGTGTCTCCCTCCCTCTGCCTCCTCCCCACTCATTCTCTCTCTCAAAAATAATAAACATTAAAAAATATTTTTAAACATACCTTCTTAAGAGGTGTCTATCATTTGTACTTCTGGATTTCTTGAGACTACATTGGCTACATATTTTTTGACTTGATAATCAATGAGGAAACATGTTATCTGTCAAATTAGCATAAAATTAATGATAAAGCATCATAGGGAAATTATGTATATCAGTTGTACTTTAGGTATTCTGATGTAATTATAAATAATTACTGTTGAAAAAAGAAAATGTCTCTTTTTTATTTTGTTTTATTCATATAAGTAAATTTATAGACTTTTATTTTAAGCAATTATTTTCCTTGTGGTAGTAAGAACAAGACCTCCTCAAAGATGTTCACACCATAACCCACAGAATCTATGTCATCTTACATAGCAACAGAGACTTTGCAGATATGATTAATAAGGACCTTGAGATGAGAGAATTATTCTGGATTTTCTGGGTAGGCCCAATGTGGTCTAGCCTCCTTAAAAGTGGAAGATGATTGAAGAAGAGTGGGCCAGAGGGATGCAAACTGAGAAGGACTTAACCCACCACTCCTGGCATTGATGATGAAGGAAAGGATCAAGAATCAAGGAATGCTGTGACCTTTAGAAGTTCTCAGAAGAAAATGAGAACCTCAGTCCTACAACCAAAATGAACTGAATTCTGCCAACAACCTGAATAAGCAGGAAATGAATTCTCCACTATCGTCTCCAAGGAGTGTGGACTGCTGACCTTTTGACTTCTGTATCCAGCTGGCAGATTGGGCAAAAGAGAGCACAGAGCAGCTATCAGGGAGAGATTGAGAGGCTACACAGTGGCTAGCAATCAATCATATGGCTACACTTAACTGAAAAGGAGACAGAGAAAAGTGGTATAGAATGACATATGGGGACTGTTGTATAGGACTTCTGACCTATAGAATTATAAGATAATAAATTTGTGCTGTTTTAAGTCCAGAAGTTTAAGGTAAGTCATTACCATAGCAATAAAATAGGAATATGTTTGTCCGATTTAGAGTTATGTCTAAGGGCAATTTGTTTATATATATATAAAACAATTAGACTGATGCAATTTTTACTCTTTGAACCCTTCAGTTCTTTTACTGACTACCCCACCATAACTCCAGGAAAAGGGTAAGAGAGAAGCCATCTCAGGGTCAAGGAGAGTGCTCAGGAGAAGTCCCAGACAAACAAGAAGAGGAAGTGAGAAACCAACCCCTTCCAGGTGTTTAAAGGACTGGTTGAGAAGGGGAAGGAAATGACAGCTGGGAAAAAGAGTAGTGCCACACATGTGAACTGACCTCCCAGAGCACCTGTGGGATGGATGGTGGCAGGAAAAGTAACACTTCTGCTTTTTAATTTTTTAATTTATTTTTAAAATTTATTTATTTTGAAAGAGAGAGAGAGTCGCACATGAACAGGGAGAGGAGTCCATTGTGGGGCTCTATCTTACGAAGAGTGAGATCATGACCTGAGTGGAAATCAAGGTCTGGAAGCTTAACTGACTGAACCACACAGGCGCCCCTGCTTCTGCTTTTTTAAAAGAAAACATGACAATCTATGCATCATTATAAATTAGAACAGAACATTTATTGGTTCATAGTACCAATGCATTTTTTTTCAAAAATAAAGGTCCAATAAATGTAAAGAGGATTTTTTTTCTTTCTTTACCACAGTTGATCTTTTTCTGCTCAAGCAAATAGGAGGCAGCTGTAGAATGGTGGAAAGCAAAATATTTTTTTTCCTTCCTTCTTTCCTCATTCCATATGCTTTCCTTCCATCCTTTTCCCAAGATTTGATTAGCAACCAGGACATGAAAGACTCAGATTCTATTTGATTCTTCTACTTATTGATGGTGTGAGCATTTGTAAGACTGTTGTCATTCTGAGCTTGTCTTTCCTTTTTGATAAAATTTAGATACTTCTTGCTCTATCTTCCCAGCCTGGTTATTTATTTAACATACTTATTTGTTAAGTAATATTTTATTGATTTATGCACAACCATATGTATTTGTTCTCTGCACTGGGGATAGAGTGGTGAATATGACATGCATTAGCTGTTAAAGCTCACATTTTACTTGAAAAAAGCTAATGAGGTAACACACCTGAAATCATTTTACACATTTTAAGTGATTCTACTATTCTTTCCTATAAGTCCTGCCCACTGGTTTCCAAACAATTTGTAGTTTACCATTTCTAAAATAAAAGCTTTATAAAAGAGATCAATGCCTAGAATGTTAAGTGAAGAACACTCTCAGTAAAGAAGTGCCCCTTCTCCATATATGGTGGCCCCTGAAAGAGCTTCCAGAAGCACATAAGGCTGCTTAGAGCAGAGTTTGACAACCCCTGGCCAAGAGTATAAGAATGTTTTTGTTCTAGCCATAGATCTGTAGTTACTTTGATTCATTTTCTAAAATTTGGGATATGTTTCAAATACTCACATGTACCTTGAAATCAAATAAGAAAAATAAATAGAAGAAATATATATGAAAAACCATGCAGTATTTACAGTTTTTAGCAATAATACAAATGAAAACAATTATTCCCATAAAGCAGATAAACCAACAACATGATCATAGCTCAGTAAGTTAAGTAATTTCTACACAGTCTCCATCCATTTAGAAGTAAAATGGTAAGCTAGTATTTATCTTAACATTTTTGCTGATAGGAAAAATATGTCCAAGTTCTACACTCTATGACACATACACTTACAGGAACAAACAGTGTGTAAAACATAAATAGTAAGATAGTGAAATAAATGTTCTTAAGACCAAAGGGGAAACTGTACTTTCTGACTACCTAGTCCCTCTTGTGACAAAATAATGGTATGACATGGTTTATCTAATCTACCTTTTTCCATTCTAAAAGACTCTGAAATAGTTTAAGGATACAAAACTCCTGCCAAACTAATACAAAGAGAATGGATTGGTCATTTTAAATACAACCTAAACTTCACATTGAAATATACTTCCTGTGTAAAATAGGATTTTTTAAACATTTACATTCTTTGATAATTCACTTTCTGAAAAATTTTTTACACTCTAAAACAGCAGTTAGAAAACTTGTATTTAAACTTTTTATTGCGAATCACTTCACACATACAAAATAGTCTACAAATTTATCTATGTTCAGTTTAAAGAAAAATAAAATGAACATTCCTGTTGGCACCAAATTAAGAAACAATATAACCGGCCCTTGAATTCCCCAGTGTTCCTGCTTCCACACGGAATATCTTTCATGGTTCAGTCCCAGAGGTAATCTATAGACTGAATTTTGGTCTAATAATTCTCTTGCTTTTCCTTATAATCTGTATGTATTATTCAAAACTCTCTTGTTTAGTGAGGATGGTTCTAAAATTTTATTTAAAGAAATAACATACAAATTCTTCTTCTTTCAGCAAATATTTTGTGTTTTAATATTTGTCCATGTTGATACATGCAGTTTATTTTCACTATTGTATAATATTTTATTATACTAATTAATATATACAACAGTTTATTTAGATATTCTATCATAGACAGAAAATTGAGTTATGTTCTTTTTTGTCATTATGTACTAGTCAGCTGAAAATTTTCTTATAGATGACTTTAATGTACACTTAAGGATTTCTCTAAGTATATTTTTAGAAGTAGAATTGTCAGCTGTGCCTGTACTTAATTATATTACATAGTACCAGACTGTTCCAAAGTTGTTATAGCAATTTACATACCTAAGAGCCATGTATGACAGTTCCTATTGTTTCAAATCTAGGCCAACCCTTGCATTGTCAGACTTTCAGTTTTGCCATTCTGATGTATTTGTAATTATATCTCATTGTGGTTTTAACTTGCTTCCTTTGAATTAGTTTCTTGCCTTTTCATTTGTTTATTGGCTATTTGGATTTCTTCTCTTGGAAGTGTCTGTTCAAGTCTGTTGCCTGTTTCCTATTGGTTAGTTTTTCTTTTAAATACTGATTTGTAGGAGGGTTACAACTACTCAGAATATTAGATTTTGTCAGATGCAAATATCCTTTCTCAATTGTGGTTAGTCTTTATTGTGTCTTTTATGAAAATCTTTACTGTTGTTTTTAAGTTTATCAAGATTTTTACTTTTTATTAATGACTCCACTCTAATGTTATGAAGGTATTCTCCTATTTCATCCTACAATCTTTTTGTAGTTCTTTCACATTCATGTTTTTAATGCTTTTGAAATTATTTTTTATTTATGGAAGGAGACAAAGGTCATTTTTTTTTATTCATGACCAATTATTTATAAGTGTTAGATTCAGCTTAAGTTTCATGGAAATTTCTTTTGCAGTTTTACCTAGAATTTTATTGCATCTAAGGTATAAATAAGTTTGGAGAGAATTAAAATTTTTATGATATTGAATCTTACTATCTAAAATCTTTTACTAAGGTTATCTTTCATGCCTTCTCAATAATTTTTTAATTTTCTCCATAAAGACGTTTCATGTTTATTGGAATTGTTGTTGTGACACCATATAAAAATATGTGCTGTAGGTTTTTCAACAGGTGTCCCTTACTTGGTTAAAAATTTTCCTTCTATTTCTATTATCAGTTTACCAGTGATTTTGATCATGAATAGATGTTTACTTTCATTAAGCGTTTTCATGCACCTATTGGGTGATGTGGCTTTCCCTCTTCAATCTGTTAACTATTTTTTGTTTGTTTCTTTGTTTGTTTGTTTGTTTTGAGAAAGAGAGAGAGAGAGAAAGAGAGAATGAATCTTAAGAAGGTTCCATGCTCAGTGTGGAACCCAACATGGGGCTTGATCCCATGGCTCCAGGATCATGACCTGAGCTGAAATCAAGAGCCAGTCGCTGAACTGAGCCACCAAGGCACCCCTATTAACTGTGTTAATTGTCTTTCCAAAGCAAATCAACCTTACATTGTAGTTTTATGATGAACCCAACATGACAATGCTGTATTGTCTTTTTAATACATTACTGGGATTGTTTTGCTGAATTTTTTGGTAGAAATTTGTATCTACAGTCATTAATGAGGTTGTCCTATAATTTTTTCTTGTTCTCTCCATATCAGTATTGGTGATCAGATAATGCTATTCTCATGAAATTGGTGATCAGATAAGGCTATTCTCATAGCAACAGGTTTGCACCTTTATTTTTGGTTATCCTATTGTTATTTAATTACATCATGGTAGGAAAATGTGTTCCATTTGATAACCAAGGCCTTAAAATTTTAAGGCTTATTTTGTGAACTGGAACTTCATTGACTTTAATAGTTGTTTCATGTGAACTTAAACATTTTCCCCCAATTGTTGACAGCATTTACTGATCCTGCTTATGATTTTGAGTCTCAAGAAAAGAAACAAGAATCAGAGTGTGGAGAATGATCCCTAAAAACAACAGTCTGATTTGCTGATATATCTTTTTATTTATTTATTTTTATTTTTTATATGTTTATTTGTGAGAGAGTGAGAGAGAGAGAGAAAGAGAGAGAGAGAGACAGAGACAGAATGTGAGAGGGGAAGGGGCAGAAAGAAAGAGAGACAGGGAGAGAGGGAGAGAGAGGGAGAGGGAGACAAAGAAGCTGAAGCAGGCTCCAGGATGTGAGTTGTCACCACAGAGCCCAACGCAGAGCTCAAACTCACTAACTGCAAGATCATGACCTGACTTGAAGTTGGATGCTTAACTGACTGAGCCACCCAGGTGCCCCTGATTAACTGGTACATCTTAAAAGCAAAACAAAATGCTAGGCCCTATAAAGAAGTACATGCCACTCCAGCAACTTTGAGTAATATGCAAAAAGGAAGGATATAGTAATGGCTAACAGGGGATGTTCTTTTAAATAGTTCAGTAATTTAGATTAGTAAAACATAGAATGAAATTACTACATTATAAAGTTTAGATGAATATAGTAGCCAAGCTCCAACACGAACCCCAATAATACTACCATAATGCCATCTCCTTCCATACTGAGAAGGGTTGACTTCTGTAACCAACAGCATATTGTGATTAATGTGTGACATCCAAAGCTACATCATAAAAATATTATAGCTTCTGCCCTGCTTTGTTGGCTCTCACACTAGGGAAGTCATCTGCCATTTCCTAAGGACACTCAGACAGCCCTATAGAAAGGTTTATGTGGCAATGAACTAAAGCCTACTGCCAACTACCAGTGAGGAACTAAGACTTCCTGCCACCAGCCATGTTGAGTGGGTCCTTTTGGAAATGGATAATCCAGCTGTGGTATAGCCTCCAGATGACTGCAGCCCTGGCCAACTTCTTCACTGTAACCTTTGGAGAGACCTTGAACCAGATGCATTCAGGCAAATTTTTCTAGATTTCTGATGCACAGAAACTATGCAAGAACATAAATGTTTATGAATGTCTTAAACTGCTATGTTTTGGGCAACTTGTCTGCATAGCAACAGAGATCTTACAGTGAGATTCAAAGTGCTCTGGCATTCTACAAGAGATCACATCCAATTTAGGGGTTCCAGGACAATTTACAGAGCACGTGGAAACAATAAACAAACGGTGGCCCCTGAATTCTGCAATCTTGGCTATCACAATTTAAAATTAAGGTATAGGATTAATAAATTACTATAGGAGGGGGTGCCTGGCTGACTCAGTCAGAAAAGCATGCCACTCTTGATCTCAAGGTCATGAGTCTGAGCCCTACATTGGGGTTAGAAATTACATATGTACATACGTAAATAGAAATGATTATAGGGGGACATATATAACTATACAAACTTGGAAGGCCTGATGTGGGAGGACAGACTGAAATGAAGGACTCGGCAAAGCCTTGTAAAGAATGAAAAGGGAAATCATCAACGTCCACAGAGTCATGTTTAAAACAGGCAATTGGTCTTTTAAATTCAGATGCGAGAATATTAGGATGAAGGACCACAACCAGTGAATGATGATGTAGCTTTTAGGGGCTAATACATAACATCTAGAGTCCACATTCAGAAATAATAGAGAAATAAGATATGATCAATGCATGGATTTCAAAATGTCATTTGTACCAGTGATCAAGCTGAATATAGGATGTGCCTTTATACCTGCTTGTGAAAGGGCTTCTTTATATTTATTTCCTCCTTGGATCCGACAGATTTATATAACTAGTCATGGTTATCTAGTTACAACAGGAAGAAAGGGGATTAACTGAACATTCTCAATTCCTCCTCAAAAGTTGGCCTATTAGATAAATGGCTACTTTCTCTTCTGGAAGCAGTGGATCAAGGGGGGAGGGGGGGACAAGAAGCCAGTGTTTCCTTAACTAGAGTCCTCTACATGGAAATCTGAGGCTTAATAAATGGGATATGTTTAGGAGGATGGAAGAAGGTGCTACTTTGCTTAGCAGAAAGTTGATGTATGACTTTTGGAATTCTATTTCAAAGTGGTAATTCAATTTTAAATGGATTCCGTTAAATTTATGATGATGGCACTGACTACACATAATGTCACCTTCGAAGTATTATCCCAGGGAATGGGTGTATGAAGAGGTGTTCGGAAACACACCATGAGCACTGGAATAAATAAGACTGAAGTCACTGTAAAGTAACACAGGCATGCTTGATTTGGAAACTGCTGTAAAGTACTAGGCCAAGGCAGAGAGGACCTTCATTTGCTTGGCTAACGAACCTCTTTGAGGGTCTAATGAAGCTTTTGGAACTTCAACCCAGCAAATAGGTTTACACAAAAATGTGTTCTAGGATTCTCTTTCTTGGGGATTGTGGGTGATATACATATCAAAATCTATACATAGAATCAATTATTGGCACTTTGGAGAAAATATTTTAAATATATGAGTTAGACTAGGGAGCAAAGGCCAAAGGGACTGTCTCAATCTGTGGTGTTGAGCTGCAGTGATATAACAGTTATGAGGAAAATGGCCCCAGATCATTTTGATAAGAGCATTTCCTATTGTATAGCCAGGCTTTTCAATTAGGAGGAAGGAAGCATGCAAATAGGGCACCATACTCTGCATCATTTTCCTGTGTTTCTCACTCTGAAATGGAGCCCATCTTGAATTACCTTCTTTGGGCATCACCAAATAAGAGCTGGAAAGAAATAGCAAAAATTATGAGATCTAGGTTGGCCTAGGTCTGTAGTACTGTTTTGCAATTAATTAGGAAGGAAAATGAAGTGTTAGGATTTTTATCTTTAATCTTTGGGACTATCATCAAGAAAGGCAACCGTATCTGACAAAATGAAACCACAGTTGCTATTCTCAACCATAGTCTGATTTTATGTCTGGCTCAGGATAGAAACTCATATATCATTGGCAAAATTTTTCTAAAACTATTTATTTAATGTGTACATTGTAAGTGAACCTTGCTGTTCTGGGCCTTTGAAATGTGCCTTTTTCATGCAGAAATTCAATTTCTTCATCAGAAGCTGCTGCTTACCTAGATTCATTAGACTTGGAGTTAAACAATCTAGTGTTCCAGCTGGTAATCTCAGGAAAATCATTTTGTCTCCCTGAAAATATGCAAAGAAAATGGGGATAATAATATCTTCTTAGGGTATTATAGGGGTTGGAAAAAAAACCCAACATATACCAGAATGTTAAATTTTTTTTTTCTATCTCAGTTTCAGCAGTGGCCTCAAAAAGCTGAGGGAAAAACAGAAGTAGGTGGCAAGTATTTCCTCTTGCATTCCAAAGTGAAATGCTAGACTCATGCAGTATTTGTAAAGGGGTTTCCTACAAACTGATTTTCCCAACTTGAATCCAATAAAAGGACTGAGATAGAACAGGTGAGGAAGGAGAATTTCTGTGGAGTGAGTTATTGGAGAACAGTGTTTTTTTTCCCTCCTCTTATAGAGGGAAGGCTTCAAGAAAGCAACTTAGACAGCTTGACATAAGCCCGTGGAAGCAGGCAGGCCTGAGAGAACGATGTCAGTGAAATCTAAAGAGCAAGACTCTGTGACAGTTTGCTCTAGGCAGAAATGAAGAGATGGTTCTATAAGGACAGCTTCAGTTTCAGTGACTGGAATCAAGGGCATGGGTTTTCTGTGGTGGAGACACAGAAAGTAGTGGGTAGAGTTGGCCAAGGTTAATTATAAGAGGCATCTTCCCTGAGGGGCTTGCTGCCAGAGGTGATGGGTCAGGTGACCTCAGTAGGAGGCTGGTGGTGGTGTTAAATGAAGAGGCTGAAAAAGGACGATGAGGATGAGGGGCAAACTGACCTGCCTGGGGAGAGACATTGCAGGAAGCAAGGGTGTCTATATCAATGTTCCCAGAGGGAGTTAAGTGATGACCTAACAAAAATCAACTTTGAGCATTTACCGAGGCCAGAGAGTAATAAAGCCAGGTCATGATAGTATCAGTCACATCAGATTTTTCTTTATCTCTCTGTATTGCCATCCCTAAGACTGGGGAGGCAGAAGGCAGTCCACTGTAGTAGGGGAAGGGGTGAGGATAAACTGATGACGAGCAACCCCCTTCCCACTGCAGCTTTACAGCATGAATGGGGCCTAAGCTGGGGACAGGAGAAACTTCAATCATATTTATAATTCAGGCTAAGACATAAGAATAGTTATTTAAATGACTGAAATATGGTTGTTTTTCTAATAAAAGTAACCAGGGGGGGTTTTATTATTTCATTGGGACCAGTAGAGTTGTAGCACTGCCTTTGTTTTTATCCAAGTGGTACGAAACAACTCCTACTGAATGGGTGGTGGGTGCATGTGGGTGGGAATGAAAATGTTTTTTCTGAGTTTGTCCCATGGAGTCTTTCTCTTTGAATTAAGTGGTTATAATAGCAGTGTACTGGAGCAAAGTTTATTGACCTGGATCTGTACAACGTGTATAATTACGCTGGGTATCTTCTGTCTGCTTGCCAGAGTCAATCTCTGCCTTGTCTCGTTTGACATCCAGTCTGGGAGGTTAACCTCTTTGGATCACATAAAAATTCCTTTGCTCTCTGGGTTTGGTTTGGGGTAGGCAATGGGTAGTGTTGTAAAGAGACTGGAAGTGAGGTCAGGATAATTTCCCCTGCCCTGCAAGGTCACTTTCCTCTGACTGAAGGTCACTGATTCTTTCAACCCATCTGTATGGTCTTCAGACCAGTGTATAAATCCATTATATTCCCCTATACTCAATCTTTTGTAAAAAGTCTTGTGAGCAAACCCTTCAATTTTCCTACTTTACATATGCTGCCTGTTTCCTCCAGAAACCCTGACTGACCCAATAACATTATTTGCTTTGCTGACCTCAAAATATTAATGAGAGAATTCAAGCAATAACAGTTGTAAAAATGTTTATAATAAGTAAATGCAGAGTATTAGCATTGTTTTTTTTCCCACAAGGTATTCTCAGCATTGTGTGAAGGAGTGAGGAATTTAGAGAAATTCCAGGCCAATTTTAGTATATCTTCTATTAAAGGGTCAGACAGTAGATGCTATTTTGCCAGGGATATAATCATAGCTGCTTTGTTTTACTTGCATAAATGAGAAAACCATTCATTAACTTCAGGCTTTAAACAAATGAACTGAATTAGGAAAATACTTTGGTCTTCAAAGCATAATTAACTTTGCCCTGAGAATTAAAGTAATTTGCACATCTATCTGAAAATGAAGCTGGTGTCAAGTTGAGGTGGAAAAAAAGTTAAGCATCATACAAAATAGAACCAATAGTTTCTTTGCTTCATTTTAATATGATCTGACATAGACATTGTTCTGTTTGACTTTTCCTGATTGTTTTTGTTTCCCCCCAATCATTCATTTATCCTTCCATTTCCATCTCTTATGGAGTTTTTCATAAGCAGGATTTAAAACTTTTCTTTTATAAATATTTTACAATAATTGAGAATAAAGTACTACATGTCATATGCCTGAAAGTCAGTTTTTAAATATGGAGTCATACACCAATATAATTCAGGGATCCATAGATGTTGGAAAATGTTACATCTTCAGTTTCATTACTTTCTTGTTAAAATATGAATAAGAATGCAGGGAACAATTCACAATACCTACACCTTTGTCACAAATAGAAATCACAGATACATTCAGATCATACTTCAGCCATTGTAGAAACTTTGAAATTGCTTTTATGTTCAGCACTACTTGAAATGATTGTTGTTTTTTAGACTTTTCTCTAAAGCAACTTATTTTATATGTTAACAAATAAGCCTATATGTTGTTATATTACTAATTACTTTTACATTTTTCTGGTAATTCTGTTTCTATGTATGGTAACCTTTGAACTCTTACAAATACTATCCACTTAAAAACAATATTCTGAGAAGGAGTTCATAGGTTTCACCAAACTACCAAAGTGGCCCATCACCCAAAAAAGTTTATGAATCTCTGGATTAAGTAATGAATGAAATCTTGGGGCTACCGTATGAAAATAGATCTCATACCTATGTCCTTCTCTGGGTGAACATGAGAAGGTAGAGAATGCATGCTTGAGAGGAAAGAATCTTGATACATACACATGAAAACCAGAGGGGTTTATAAGCAACAAGAAAGTGTGTTAAAATAATATGCTAATTCACAATTTTGTGAAAGCTTCAAAAATAAATAAGGAAGTGGTTAAAGCTACTTGGATTAATGGACCAAAGCTATTGTATCAAACACAACAAAAGACCAGCAATTAACCTTATATGTGGCCTCCCAAGCAAAATTACTATAATTTTTATGGATTTTCTTTTTATAAAATAGTTGCAAAACTCTGAACTGTGTCTTTTTATACTAAATATGTGAAAATATTCATTTTTCCCTGTCACTTTATTATACATATTTCAATGATAACAATGATTTTCGTAATGGATGATTGAAAAATTTATTTTATTTTACTTTTTAAATGCTTATTTATTTTCAAAAGTGAGAGCACGAGCAGAGGAGGGGCAAAAGAGAGGGAAACAATCATTTCAAGTAGTGCTGTGCTGACAGCAGAGAGCCCCACGTGGGGCTTGAACTCATGAACCAAGCGTGAGATCACGACCTGAGCCAAAGTTAGACACTTAACTGACTGAACCAGGCACCCCAGATGATTGAAAATTTTAATCTTTAATCTTCAGTTATCATTACACTTTGAAAAAATCTAAAATTATTTTTCTTTTAAAATTTAAGAAGGTGTAGATACATATTTTATGTGTGAGCTATTACTTATTTCCCATTATTTTCCACCGTTCTAATATATAAGAAAAATTTAATATTTACTTTGAGACTAAGAGCAGGAATTCCTACTAAAAAAATAAATCCTGAAAAAACTTCACAAGATGTGCCTTTTGAATTTCATTTGAAAGACTAAGACATCAACTATTGAAAAAAATTATAAAATGCATAAATAAATTACATCTATAGGAAAATTGTTAATGTGTATAGGTCATTCTAAATAATTTTTTTTTAATTTTCTAATGTTTATTTTTGAGAGAGAGAAAGAGAGCATGAGTGGGGGTGGGGTAGAGAGAGAGGGAGACACAGAATCTGAAGCAGGCTCCAGGATCCAAGCTGTCAGTACAGAGCCCAATGTGGAACTTGAACTTGTGAACTAGGAGATCATGACTTGAGTGGAAGTCAGACGTACACTTAACCGACTGAGCCACCCAGGCGCCCCCTAAATAAATTCTACATAAAACACTCCTGACATTGAAGGTCACCTTTGTTGCTATGCCATAGAATAGAGAAAAGTCTTGTCTCTGATTTTAATTCCAGATATGAAACAAGGTAAAATGTCTAGATTAAGGGAGATCCTCAGCTTTTCAAGTTCATGGGGAAACTCTCGTACAAATGTATTAGTTCTACTTAACCCATTTCCAACATCTGGAAGTAGTTATAAGTGAAGAGAAAGGTAGAAAAAAAGAAAATAGATAATTATGATTTTTGACCACATAAGATCATCAGTTGCTAAAATCCTTTCTGGCTTTCAGTGGATAAGACCTTCACAATCTAGCTTCAGAGATACCTTATAAGTTTATATGGGTTTTGCATTACATTTTGAACACAGCATCCCTGAGTAGCCCCAAATCTCTTTCCCAATTTCATTTCTTATCCTCTTCCTTATCTCTATCTGATATTGAGCCCACACCATGCTATTGAGCCCTCCCAAGAACATGCTCTGAATGTTCAAGCCTGTAAACCATATCGTACATGAGTCTCTCTTAACAGAATAATTGTTCTTAATCCACTTAATCTTTCTTTTTTTTTAATTTTTTTTCAACGTTTATTTTTTTTGGGACAGAGAGAGACAGAGCATGAACGGGGGAGGGTCAGAGAGAGAGGGAGACACAGAATCGGAAACAGGCTCCAGGCTCTGAGCCATCAGCCCAGAGCCTGACGTGGGGCTCGAACTCACGGACCGCGAGATCGTGACCTGGCTGAAGTCGGACGCTTAACCGACTGCGCCACCCAGGCGCCCCTAATCTTTCAACAGCAGTACTAGTTATTTCAAAGTTTGTTATTATTGCTAAATATGAAAATATATATATATATATATTTTTTTTAGCATTTCTGGACAATTCTTGAAAAACACCCACCGTGTCCTTAAATAGTGATTGTTTCTGTTCTATTTTGTCCCCCTACACTCCCATTAGGTTAATTTATAGGTTACAATTTCTCATTCTGTTATCTATCTCTTTTGACATTCTGAAGTCATTTCCTTAGTCTTCTCATATGATGAATTTATTTATTCTTTTGCCAGATATAATCTGCTATTTCTTGCACTGTGTAGTCTTTTTTCCTTCAATTTATCATGGGATATTTTAGACATTGGCCAAATAGAATAGTATAGTAAGTTCCCAAGTATTTCTCAGTCTAAATCAACAATCAGCAATTAGGCAAATCTCGTTTCATCTGTTCGGTTCTCATTCCTGTACTATTTTGAAGCAAATCCAAAATAAGTACTTTTTTTTTTATCGTGTAATATTGGTTTCAGGAGTAGAATTTAGTGATTCTAAGATAAATACTTTCAATCAAATTTTTAAATGAGAATCTCTCTCACTTTTAATGTAACTGCAGTACCATTTTCATATTGAAAAGTATGCAATAATTACTTAAAATCATCAAGTAGTGCCTGCTCACATTCACAATTGTTTCTCACATAAATTATTTTTTTTTTTTTTTTTTTTTTATTTTTTTATTTTTTTATTTTTTTTTTTTCTGAAATTTATTGACAAATTGGTTTCCATACAACACCCAGTGCTCATCCCAAAAGGTGCCCTCCTCAATACCCATCACCCACCCTCTCCTCCCTCCCACCCCCCATCAACCCTCAGTTTGTTCTCAGTTTTTAACAGTCTCTTATGCTTTGGCTCTCTCCCTTTCTAACCTCTTTTTTTTTTTTTTTTCCTTCCCCTCCCCCATGGGTTCCTGTTAAGTTTCTCAGGATCCACATAAGAGTGAGACCATATGGTATCTGTCTTTCTCTGTATGGCTTATTTCACTTAGCATCACACTCTCCAGTTCCATCCACGTTGCTACAAAAGGCCATATTTCATTTTTTCTCATTGCCATGTAATATTCCATTGTGTATATAAACCACAATTTCTTTATCCATTCATCAGTTGATGGACATTTAGGCTCTTTCCATAATTTGGCTATTGTTGAGAGTGCTGCTATGAACATTGGGGTACAAGTGGCCCTATGCATCAGTGCTCCTGTATCCCTTGGATAAATTCCTAGCAGTGCTATTGCTGGGTCATAGGGTAGGTCTATTTTTAATTTTCTGAGGAACCTCCACACTGCTTTCCAGAGCGGCTGCACCAATTTGCATTCCCACCAACAGTGCAAGAGGGTTCCCGTTTCTCCACATCCTCTCCAGCATCTATAGTCTCCTGATTTGTTCATTTTGGCCACTCTGACTGGCGTGAGGTGATACCTGAGTGTGGTTTTGATTTGTATTTCCCTGATAAGGAGCGACGCTGAACATCTTTTCATGTGCCTGTTGGCCATCCGGATGTCTTCTTTAGAGAAGTGTCTATTCATGTTTTCTGCCCATTTCTTCACTGGGTTATTTGTTTTTCGGGTGTGGAGTTTGGTGAGCTCTTTATAGATTTTGGATACTAGCCCTTTGTCCGATATGTCATTTGCAAATATCTTTTCCCATTCCGTTGGTTGCCTTTTAGTTTTGTTGGTTGTTTCCTTTGCTGTGCAGAAGCTTTTTATCTTCATAAGGTCCCAGTAATTCACTTTTGCTTTTAATTCCCTTGCCTTTGGGGATGTGTCGAGTAAGAGATTGCTACGGCTGAGGTCAGAGAGGTCTTTTCCTGCTTTCTCCTCTAAGGTTTTGATGGTTTCCTGTCTCACATTTAGGTCCTTTATCCATTTTGAGTTTATTTTTGTGAATGGTGTGAGAAAGTGGTCTAGTTTCAACCTTCTGCATGTTGCTGTCCAGTTCTCCCAGCACCATTTGTTAAAGAGGCTGTCTTTTTTCCATTGGATGTTCTTTCCTGCTTTGTCAAAGATGAGTTGGCCATACGTTTGTGGGTCTAGTTCTGGGGTTTCTATTCTATTCCATTGGTCTATGTGTCTGTTTTGGTGCCAATACCATGCTGTCTTGATGATGACAGCTTTGTAGTAGAGGCTAAAGTCTGGGATTGTGATGCCTCCTGCTTTGGTCTTCTTCTTCAAAATTCCTTTGGCTATTCGGGGCCTTTTGTGGTTCCATATGAATTTTAGGATTGCTTGTTCTAGTTTCGAGAAGAATGCTGGTGCAATTTTGATTGGGATTGCATTGAATGTGTAGATAGCTTTGGGTAGTATTGACATTTTGACAATATTTATTTTTCCAATCCATGAGCAGGGAATGTCTTTCCATTTCTTTAAATCTTCTTCAATTTCCTTCAGAAGCTTTCTATAGTTTTCAGCATACAGATCCTTTACATCTTTGGTTAGATTTATTCCTAGGTATTTTATGCTTCTTGGTGCAATTGTGAATGGGATCAGTTTCTTTATTTGTCTTTCTGTTGCTTCATTGTTAGTGTATAAGAATGCAACTGATTTCTGTACATTGATTTTGTAGCCTGCAACTTTGCTGAATTCCTGTATCAGTTCTAGCAGACTTTTGGTAGAGTCTATCGGATTTTCCATGTATAATATCATGTCATCTGCAAAAAGCGAAAGCTTGACTTCATCTTGGCCAATTTTGATGCCTTTGATTTCCTTTTGTTGTCTGATTGCTGATGCTAGAACTTCCAGCACTATGTTAAACAGCAGCGGTGAGAGTGGGCATCCTTGTCGTGTTCCTGATCTCAGGGAAAAAGCTTTCAGTTTTTCCCCGTTGAGGATGATGTTAGCTGTGGGCTTTTCATAAATGGCTTTTATGATCTTTAAGTATGTTCCTTCTATCCCGACTTTCTCAAGGGTTTTTATTAAGAAAGGGTGCTGGATTTTGTCGAAGGCCTTTTCTGCATCGATTGACAGGATCATATGGTTCTTCTCTCTTTTTTTGTTAATGTGATGTATCACGTTGATTGATTTGCGAATGTTGAACCAGCCCTGCATCCCAGGAATGAATCCCACTTGATCATGGTGAATAATTCTTTTTATATGCCGTTGAATTCGATTTGCTAGTATCTTATTGAGAATTTTTGCATCCATATTCATCAGGGATATTGGCCTGTAGTTCTCTTTTTTGACTGGGTCTCTGTCTGGTTTAGGAATCAAAGTAATACTGGCTTCATAGAATGAGTCTGGAAGTTTTCCTTCCCTTTCTATTTCTTGGAATAGCTTGAGAAGGATAGGTATTATCTCTGCTTTAAACGTCTGGTAGAACTCCCCTGGGAAGCCATCTGGTCCTGGACTCTTATTTGTTGGGAGATTTTTGATAACCGATTCAATTTCTTCGCTGGTTATGGGTCTGTTCAAGCTTTCTATTTCCTCCTGATTGAGTTTTGGAAGGGTGTGGGTGTTCAGGAATTCGTCCATTTCTTCCAGGTTGTCCAATTTGTTGGCATATAAGTTTTCATAGTATTCCCTGATAATTGTTTGTATCTCTGAGGGATTGGTTGTAATAGTTCCATTTTCATTCATGATTTTATCTATTTGGGTCATCTCCCTTTTCTTTTTGAGAAGCCTGGCTAGAGGTTTGTCAATTTTGTTTATTTTTTCAAAAAACCAACTCTTGGTTTCATTGATCTGCTCTACAGTTTTTTTAGTTTCTATATTGTTTATTTCTGCTCTGATCTTTATTATTTCTCTTCTTCTGCTGGGCTTAGGCTGCCTTTGCTGTTCTGCTTCTAGTTCCTTTAGGTGTGCTGTTAGATTTTGTATTTGGGATTTTTCTTGTTTCTTGAGATAGGCCTGGATTGCAATGTATTTTCCTCTCAGGACTGCCTTTGCTGCGTCCCAAAGCGTTTGGATTGTTGTATTTTCATTTTCGTTTGTTTCCATATATTTTTTAATTTCTTCTCTAATTGCCTGGTTGACCCACTCATTCGTTAGTAGGGTGTTCTTTAACCTCCATGCTTTTGGAGGTTTTCCAGACTTTTTCCTGTGGTTGATTTCAAGCTTCATGGCATTGTGGTCTGAAAGTAAGCATGGTATAATTTCAATTCTTGTAAACTTATGAAGGGCTGTTTTGTGACCCAGTATATGATCTATCTTGGAGAATGTTCCATGTGCACTCGAGAAGAAAGTATATTCTGTTGCTTTGGGATGCAGAGTTCTAAATATATCTGTCAAGTCCATCTCATCCAATGTCTCATTCAGGGCCCTTGTTTCTTTATTGACCGTGTGTCTAGTTGATCTATCCATTTCTGTAAGTGGTGTATTAAAGTCCCCTGCAATTACCACATTCTTATCAATAAGGTTGCTTATGTTTATGAGTAATTGTTTTATATATTTGGGGGCTCCGGTATTCGGTGCATAGACATTGATAATTGTTAGCTCTTCCTGATGGATAGACCCTGTAACTATTATATAATGTCCTTCTTCATCTCTTGTTACAGCCTTTAATTTAAAGTCTAGTTTGTCTGATATAAGTATGGCTACTCCAGCTTTCTTTTGGCTTCCAGTCGCATGATAAATAGTTCTCCATCCCCTCACTCTCAATCTAAAGGTGTCCTCAGGTCTAAAATGAGTCTCTTGTAGACAGCAAATAGATGGGTCTTGTTTTTTTATCCATTCTGATACCCTATGTCTTTTGGTTGGCGCATTTAATCCATTTACATTCAGTGTTATTATAGAAAGATACGGGTTTAGAGTCATTGTGATGTCTGTATGTTTTATGCTTATAGTGATGTCTCTGGGACTTTGTCTCACAGGGTCCCCCTTAGGATCTCTTGTAGGGCTGGTTTAGTGGTGACAAATTCCTTCAGTTTTTGTTTGTTTGGGAAGACCTTTATCTCTCCTTCTATTCTAAATGACAGACTTGCTGGATAAAGGATTCTTGGCTGCATATTTTTTCTGTCTAGCACCCTGAAAATCTCGTGCCAATTCTTTCTGGCCTGCCAAGTTTCAAAAGAGAGATCAGTCACGAGTCTTATAGGTCTCCCTTTATATGTGAGGGCACGTTTACCCCTTGCTGCTTTCAGAATTTTCTCTTTATCCTTGTATTTTGCCAGTTTCACTATGATATGTCGTGCAGAAGATCGATTCAAGTTACGTCTGAAGGGAGTTCTCTGTGCCTCTTGGATTTCAATGCCTTTTTCCTTCCCCAGTTCAGGGAAGTTCTCAGCTATGATTTCTTCAAGTACCCCTTCAGCACCTTTCCCTCTCTCTTCCTCCTCTGGGATACCAATTATGCGTATATTATTTCTTTTTAGTGTATCACTTAATTCTCTAATTTTCCCCTCATACTCCTGGATTTTTTTATCTCTCTTTTTCTCAGCTTCCTCTTTTTCCATAACTTTATCTTCTAATTCACCTATTCTCTCCTCTGCCTCTTCAAGCCGAGCTGTGGTGGTTTCCATTTTGTTATGCATTTCGTTTAAAGCGTTTTTCAGCTCCTCGTGACTGTTCCTTAGTCCCTTGATCTCTGTAGCAAGAGATTCTCTGCTGTCCTGTATACTGTTTTCAAGCCCAGCGATTAATTTTATGACTATTATTCTAAATTCACTTTCTGTTATGTTATTTAAGTCCTTTTTGATCAGCTCATTAGCTGTTGTTATTTCCTGGAGATTCTTCTGAGGGGAGTTCTTCCGCTTGGTCATTTTGGATAGTCCCTGGCGTGGTGAGGACCTGCAGGGCACTTCCCCTGTGCTGTGGTGTATACCTGGAGTTGGTGGGCGGGGCCGCAGTCAGACCTGATGTCTGCCCCCAGCCCACCGCTGGGGCCACAGTCAGACTGGTGTGTGCCTTCTCTTCCCCTCTCCTAGGGGCGGGATTCACTGTGGGGTGGTGTGGCTCGTCTGGGCTACTTGCACCCTGCCAGGCTTGTGATGCTGGGGATCTGGCGTATTAGCTGGGGTGGGTAGGCAAGGTGCTCGGGGGCAGGAGGGGCAGGCTTAGATCGCTTCTCCTTAGGTGATCCACTTCAGGAGGGGCCCTGTGGCAGCGGGAGGGAGTCAGATCCGCTGCCGGAGGTTTGGCTCCGCAGAAGCGCAGAGTTGGGTGTTTGCGCGGAGCGAGCAAGTTCCCTGGCAGGAACCGGTTCCCTTTGGGATTTCGGCTGGGGGATGGGCGGGGGAAATGGCGCTGGCGAGCGCCTTTGTTCCCCACCAAACTGAGCTCTGTTGTCAGGGGGCTCAGCAGCTCTCCCTCCCTTTGTCCTCCAGCCTTCCCGCTTTCCGAGCAGAGCTGTTAATTTCTGACCTCCCAGACGCTAAGTCGCGCTTGCTGTCGGAACACAGTCCGCCCGGCCCCTCCGCTTTTGCAAGCCCGACTCGGGGGCTCTGCTTGGCCGGCGAGCCGCCCCTCCGCCCCGGCTCCCTCCCGCCAGTCCGTGGAGCGCGCACCGCCTCGCCGCCCTTCCTACCCTCTTCCGTGGGCCTCTCGTCTGCGTTTGGCTCCGGCGACTCTGTTCTGCTAATCCTCTGGCGGTTTTCTGGGTTATTTAGGCAGGTGTAGATGGAATCTAAGTGATCAGCAGGACGTGCGGTGAGCCCAGCGTCCTCCTAAGCCGCCATCTTGCCGCAACTCCATAAATTATTTTTTAAACAAATCATTTATTTGAATCAGTACTCCCCCAAATTGAGACTGGTTAATAAATGTCTTATTCTGCTTTAATCTTTAGGATCCTCTTTCACCTCTGTCTCTTTTTTTTTTCTTCAAAACCATGTAATTTATTTACCAGAGAAACTGGATTGTCTTGCAGTTTCCTATAATCTGACTTTTGCTGTTTTCATCCCTGTTGTGTGTCTCAAGTGATTCCTCTGTCTTTCATATTTCCTGAAAATCTACCTACTAGGAGGATCTAGAAGCAAAACTATTCTGTCTCTTCAGTGGATTTTTGCCAATTTAATATGCACAAGAAGAGTATATCAGTAAAGTTTTAATATGCCTTTTTCTTATGATAATGGGTGGAATCTTTTCATGTGATTTGCATCATTTACATCTGTTTTTTCAGGAACTATTTTTACCTCATTCTTGAGCATTGTTCTTTTTCCTCTCAATTTTTAAAAGTTCTTTATATATAATAAAGTTGTTAACACTTTGATGTAACTTATAAGCATTTCTCTAATTTATTATTTTTCTTTTTACTTTGCTTTATGATACCTGTAGCCATGGAAACTTAAAAAAAATGTAAACATCAAATGTATCTAGTTTTTCCTTATTTTTTTCCTGAGATTTTCTGGATTTTGCATCAGAATTTGGAACACTTTATCTCTGAACAGAACTCACCAATGTTTGCTTCCAGTACTTATATGGATTCATCTGTTTTCTCACTTAAATTTCTGATTCCTTTAGAATTTATCATAATGTATGGTTTGAGAAGGGATCAGTTTTATCTCTTTTTTCCATATCTCCAAGTCATTTATTCAGAATCTATCCTTTCACTCAGTAATATGTGAGGCTGCTTTTTAAATAAAGTTAGTGTCTATTTCTTGAATTTCTGTTCTGTTTTTGTTGTTTTGGTGGTGGTTTTATCTTTGGTCTATCCATGGGCTATTATACTACTGTAAAGAAAGGAAAATATTAAAATATTTAGTAGGGCTCTTCTTTCCTCTTTCTTTGGCATTTTTCTGTCTATGCTAGTTTCTAATTTTTTTCTAATTAATTTTGTAATCAATTTCTTTAGATCCAAAAAGAACCCTGATGGTATTTTTTATTGCAGTTAGGTTAAGTTTGCAATTTAACTTAAGAAGAGCTGCCATCTTTTCTGCTTTTGAGTCTTTTGATGCCAGTAACACAGTGTGAGCCTCCATTTGTTCAATCCACTGTTTGCATTTCAGAATTATTCTCAGAGGTTTCCTCATATATGCTCGTGTATGAACATTTTTAAAATTTTTATTTAAATTCCAGTTAGTGGAAATATAGGGGACAATTAGTCTCAAGCGTACAATATAGTGATTCAGCACTTCCATACAATACCAGGTTCTTATCAAAACAAGTATACTCCTTCATTCCTTCATCCCCATCACCTATTTCACCCATCCCCCCACTGCTTTCCCCTTCCCTGGTAACCACCAATTTGTTCTCTACAGTCAAGAGTCTGTTTCTTGGTTTCTCTCCCTCTCTCTTTTTCCCCCTACATTCATTTGTTTTGTTTCTTAAATTCCACATATGGGTGATATCAAATGGTATTTATCTTTCTCTGACTGATTTATTTTGCTCAGCATAATACTCTCTAGCTCCATCCACATCATTGCGAATGGCAAGATTTCATTCTTTTTTTATGGCTGAGGAAGGAGCTTTCTTTGCTAACTGTATGCCTAGGTACATTCCTATTTTAATGCAATTATAAATGAGGTCTATCTTCTATCTGACCTCTGCTGGTAATATAGAAGTACTATTAGCTTTCTGTATTTATGCACTTTGCATTTTAATCAAAAGGGTTTTGTTGTGGTAGTTTTTCCATTGATTATCTTTGTTTTCCAGTTTCTCATTTGTAAATAAAAATAATTTTACTTTTTTCTTTCCAATTCTTATGTCTCTAAATGTTTTCTCTTGTCTAAAGGCATTTCTAAATTATAGTAGAAATGATGGGTGTGGTTTTCCTATTCCTCGCTTTAGTAAAACTTCCCATATATGTCACCATTAGGTAAGATAGAGGCTTTGGGCTGAGGTGTACATAAATACTCACATATACACACACACATATGCACACACCATGTTAAGGAAATATCTGTCAGTTCTCATTTTGTTGTACTTTAAAAAATATAATAAATGCTAGATTTTGTCAAATGCTTTTTCTGCCATCTAAGGATATAATCATATGCTTTTTCTCCATTGCTCTATTTATATGATGGATTACATTAAAAGAATTCCTAATATTGAGTGACACTTTCCCAGAATAAGCCCAATTGGTTTAGATGTATTATATTTTTAAAGTTTTGGATTCTACTTATTAACTTCATATCTCTGGTTTTTGTACTGATATTTATAGATGACATGAATCTAAAATTTCCTTTTAAGAATGTAATGTTTATTATTTGAGGATCAATATTATATTTGTATCAGGAAATGAACTTAGAAAGTTTACTTTATTATGATCTGAAAAGGTAAGATAACCTTGGGATTATCTGATACCTTAGGATTTGATAAAATTCTCATATGAAAATATCTAGATCTACTTTCTCTTGGCAACTCTTTTAAAATAAAAAAAAAACTCCATGGTAATTGAATTATTTGTCTCTCTTGGGGTCAATGTTTGTAAATCATATTTTTCCAAAATTTTATCCATTTTCCAGGTCTTCAGTTTATTTGTATTCAGTTGAGCAAAGTAGTTCTCTTTTTAAAGATTCTCTGTTTTGGTGTTTCCATCTTGTCACTTCTAATTTTGTGAATTTACTTTCTACTTTTTTCTTAATTAGCTTAGGTTAACTAGTGGCTTGTATTTTTCTCAAGAAACAGTTTTACATTTATTTTTTATACACTATGGTTTGCTTTACAAACATTGATCTCAGCTTTTGTCGTTATTCTTACCTTCTGCTTTTTTTTCTCATGGCTTTTCTTGACTTACTTTGCTGTTCTTTCTAGATGTTTTTGTGTGTCATTTTGCTTTACTTCTACTTTTAATTTTTATTGGTATAATGATGATTTTTATCTGATATTTGCTTTATGTGCCCCTAATATTACATTTTCATTATTATTATCTTGAACAAAGCATATAATTTTATTTTGTATTCCTCTTTGGCCCAATAGTTATTTAATGACATGGTTTATACTTTTAGGTAAAAATGACTTCTTGTTTTCTAGTTTTGTTATTAAGTTCTAATCACACTGTGTTTCAGTCAGTGAATTTTTTTTAATATACTGTTTTTTAGAATTCCTAGAGGGTTTGTTTGTCACCTCAGATATGGTAAATTTTTTGAATACTCCATATGCACTTCAGAAGATGCTATATTTTCTATTGAAGTTCAGAGTTCCAAATAGATCTACAAATTCCATTTTATGGATTATATTGTATATGTCTTCTATAAATTTTAAATATATAATCAGCCTTGGATTTTAAGAAATGAATTAAAGTCTCCTATTCTTAATATGTTTCTTTCTATTTCCTGGCATTCCCTGTGGTTTATCTTTGATAAACATTGGTACACTCTTTTTAAATTTT